>NC_088877.1:25605590-25676010 GCF_032884065.1 Artemia franciscana
TCGTATTCAAGAGTATTCCACGGAGCATCAGAGGAGTGTTCAATGCTGAAAAATATTCACCGGCAGAATTTATAAAACCAAAATGTAGAGACGATGAACAAGGGCGCCGGCAGAACATTTTTAAGAGGCGGGGGGGGGGGCAAATGCCAAAATACCAGTGGTAGCTGGGTGACTGGGATTATATTTTAGGGATCGTTTTTTAGGAACAAGTTATGGATCGTAGGGATCATTTTTTTTAGGGATCAACAATATATTTAATTATTACTTATTTAATCTTAAAAGAAAATCAGACTCAAACCAAAATTACAGAAAGATTTACTTCTTCCGTAGATTATAACTAATGTGGACTTATGTAGTTTCCTATGCCTTTGAATAGTTTACAGAAGGAGTAGAGATACTCAAAAACCATCCTGCATCCATAGACTTGATTTTTTAATGGCCATTTCGTTTTGATTTTGTAACGGCCATGTAAAATGTACCTCTTTTCTAACTGGAAAATTCTTCCCCTCGAAATTAAATCCCTTATATATTCAGACATTAAAAAAAAATAGACTAGCGAAGGAAAAACAAAATTTAAACACACCATCCAGCTGTCAAATTAACCTTCTTTCTTTTTATTGTCCTATTCAACAAAATAAAATGAACAGGTTCAAAAAAATTTTCGTCACAAGAGAATATTATCAATTAGTTTATGATAAAAAAAAACTAGAAGTAAACAGTGATTTGGACCAATATTCACCAAAACCAAAAATGGAATTTTCATGACAGTTGCTACACCGGTAGTACTGGCTTTTTATGCTGATTATAAATATATAAAATTCTTTCATTTTATTGTTATCCACCTAATCATGAATATGAGAAATTTTGTCGGATTTTTGAAAAAAGAGGAAACACCCCGAAAGAAACAAGTGATCTTATTGAAAATTTCTTTATTAGATACCTCATATCAGAAAACCCTACTTGAGAGGTTTTAAGCTCCAATCTTCAAAATGTGTATTTTCGCTTTTTTTTTCAGAAGAATAATAGTCGATGCATGTATATTTGTTGTTTTTTTTCCTAGGGGTGATTGTATCAAACCGAAGGTCCAAGATATTTGGGGGAGGGGTCATTCAAACGTAAATTTAAATCTCTTTTTTAAGTAACCATACAGATTGGACCAGGAGAAAGTCTTATTTTCTTGCTGTTTTAGCGCATAAAAATACATCTTTACTCCAAAGAGGATGAATTTGCAGTCAAATTAAAATTCTGAGAAGCTAATTGATTCAAAAGTATCAATAACAATATTTTAGGCTTCCCAGTTGCAAAAGAAGTAATGACACACGGTGGCAGTACTGGATTCAACCATGTTGATTCGCTTTTTTTCGAATGAAATAAAGCTACGTTTGGTGTCTGTAATTGCGTATTAGCTATAATAAGGGGGGGGGGCATTGTTTAGTTTGGGGTAGATTCCAAAAAAAGGACATTTTAAGGGACAAACTGCTTACTCTTCATGAGGCTTCAATTATATGTTGAAAAAGGTGGGGGGAGTATGAATTAATTAAATTGTTTCTCTATACAGCTAAAATGTTAAATTTCCATATCTACCAGTGAAGAGGTGGAAAAGGCGAGGCAGTTCATCATCAGCTCCGCCAGGAAATTTCTTTGGTGTGACAAATACTACTAGGAACTTAGTTTTCAGCAATTTTAAATGATGTTATTTCCTTTTTCTATTTATATGAAGTACTTACAATGTATTTAAACAAAGTATGTAATGCATTTATTGCTAAGAAAATCCTATTGTAGACGTTGCTTCAGTTATGAAGACGATCGAAAGTCTCACAGAATTTCCATCCATAAGAACAATAATACTCCTTCATTCAACCGAAATTCTTTAGTAGTAATATTAACAAGGACTTTCTACCAAAATTACCATTCACCGCCAATTTTTTTCAGTAAATTCAAATTCTATCCAAAATTGAAATTGCAAATTTAAACGTAGGAGTAGTATAGGGGTTCCAGCTACAGAGGATAAACCCTTATTTCTGCATTAAAGATTGCCTATACTAAACTAGAGCATTGAACTACTTACGTGATCATGATACAAGAGATAATTCATTAGCATAATCCAACAAGCATCTAATTTTCAAACACCTGTCTGGACATGATTAACTTAAATACGTGTTTTGGTGATTTAATTAAATTAAAGTAGGCCACCATAGATATTGTCAGAAATAATACCAAATTTTCAGGAATTGTAATATCTTTTTGTGGGTTTCAAAATCTCAGCCATCCTTTTTCTTAAAATATGAAAAATTATTTATAGAGAATATTGTTCTTTGCAATACAATGGCTATCCAGACATTTTTGTAGTCCAATTGATTAAAAAAAAATTAATAAAATACAAATGTCTGTGCTCTTAAACCCTACTAAATAATACTATTTTTCAAAATTATAGCAGAAACGCTTCTTTTTTAGATATTTAGAATTAAGGGTATATTATTCCACATTCGCCGGATTTTGGTTACATTGTCTTATAAACTTCTTCGCTCCTAAGTGATCAATTCTGTAAATTTTAATTGCTTAGTTTCCACTGGCATCACAATAATTATCATAGTCATAATGTTAATTACCCCGTTTTCAATGCAATGATAGTGCTATCTGTGTAGCTAACACCCTTAAATTACTGTATTCAACTAGAGCAAGTCTTAAAATCTACTTAAACCCTAGATAACTTCTAAGCTAGCAAAGATGTGGTGGCACATATCAGGCCTGATTCACAAGTCACCCTGTTAGGCTGATTCTTTGTGATTGGTACATCCTGCATCTTCGACACTGACCCAATGATCAGCCTTTTTTGACAGTTTATAAAAACTTTTTTTTTTCACAGAAAGATTGGCGACTTATTAGATTGAAACTTTAGCTCGGACTTACTTACTCTAATTAATATTATTATTTTTGGGCAACTTTTCAAAAACTAATAGGAAGACTGATGACTTACCAACATAAAACCTTCCTTTCCATGCATATTGGCCTCCATCAATTGAGATTGCAAGGTCAATATATCCGGCGGCATATACTCGGGGCATAACACAAACGGCTCGATTGGGACCGACATATCTCCCAACGACTTCTTGGGTGTCAAACCGACACATGATTCTTTTATCTGGCGTGAAGCAAGGACCAGTGACATTTACCAAAATACCACCCATCATGTTCGCACTTTCTGGAGCAAATATCAAAGGCGCGGACTTGTATACAGCTACAAAATCGGAAGTATCTCATGTTTAACACAAATACTTAACTGCTATAACTAAGTGAGTTTCTTGGATTTATAATATCAAAAGATTAAATTTTCAAAAATTAAAAGTAAAAGATTCCGTTTATGGCCCACAGAGCCAAAAATATGTTTCTTTATACTTTATTTAGAATATAGAAACATGAATAAAGCATTATATTTTTAGTGAAATCGTCTGCATTTTGGTTGCAACAAATAATGAACCATTCAAATAATAAACTCTAATAAAAGAAAATAAAACAGATAATAAGAAGAAACTTGTTACATAGACCAGATGAATGGAGATACAAGATATGATGCCAGGGGATCAGCATCACAGATATAGCCTGCGTCATTGCGTCGAGTAACTATATGTAGGATCTAGAGGTGTCAAGAAACATTAAAAAATTCAGGGATTATGATTTATTTCAGACGATTCTGCTTTTATAATTCACCATTTCCAGAGGTTTAACCTCATATAATCTTACTTCAGCATACTAATCGGTCTAATTTCAAGAGAAGTTTAAATAAAAGATTCGAGCCTCTGGCAATCAAGGTGACACGGATAGGTATGCTGCGTATATTTTACATTACGTAGAATAAAATTCAGTTTTTTACGACAGTGAAGTAAGTCATTATTTCCTGTCGTTTATTCTTTATAACTTTCAGCCAATGCTACTTTAACAGATACGCTGTACAGATGGAAGGCAGAGTTGGAGAAAAGAAACCACATCTACAGGATAGCCCTTGTGTAAATATATGATAAGATAGATGGGCGTATTTGTTTGTCAAGAAACGAACCTATCATCTTCGGCTGATCTTCAAAAAGCTTTTTGTTCAACTGATTGGTACGTTTTAATCAGTAAATTTTTAAATTAATTCCGAATCTGTTTATGAAAATTCCAAATTTCGTTTAATCTTCCCAGATAACAACTGGATAATTATAAAAAATTTTATTCTAGGTTCCCCCTATTTGGGTATTCCTAAGGGCACTCTTTTGGAACCAGTTTGTTTCGCAACGATTAGAATACACTATTAATGAACTTCCTAAGGGATGAAAATTAGCAGATAACTTATTTCTAATCGGAGTTTAATATAATAAAGTCAAAAACGACTCCCTAAGAATATAAATTATAAGATCAGTGGCTGAGTAAACCAGTTAGTTGGTTGTGAAAGCAAATCCTACCAATTATAATATTCTTAGTATTACTTTTTTAGCTCTGTCCCCGCCCTCTTTCATTTAACCCTACCTGAAATGACCATGACTAGTTTAAAGCTTTTTGTGGTGGCTAGTTGGAATACGTCTATCCCATGCAGCGTTGCGGGCGTTCAAATGACCATTCTGTTAAAATTGAATCTAGCTTGAAGTATGCTTCAAGAACGTATTTATAAGGAGGGTAAGAAGTCCTAGAAAGGCTCAGTAAATTGCTTCAAAAGGTAAAAGAATTAATCTTTGTTTTAAGTTCATAAAGACACGTTAGTTGCGTCACAAAACATCCACCTTCACACAGCTAGGGCCAATATACAAGGAAAAGCAAATTCTAAGAAAGCCAATTGTTCTTTCTTGGTCTCAAACCTGAGACAGGAAATATTAAGCCCACCCCTCATCTTAAAAATGGCTCTACATTTAATGGATTAAGCGAAACAATAAAACATGAATGTCAGTGAGTTCCATAGTTATTCATGATGACATTAGTACTGCAATGATTAGAAACGTTTTTTCTTCATCAATTATCCCCATAATGAGTAAGAAACCAGCTTAAGTAACAAATCAGTTTCAAATGGCGATTTTTCCTAACATGACACATTTCTTTCAAAAACCATTTTAAAATTGTTTGTTACTAGGGACTAGGATTTGTTCTTTATTAGGGTACATATCAGTGGGTAACCATGAACGTATCACTCACAGAAAAAAGCCTTTGGCTGTTCTTGGTTGGAATAGTAGAAAACGAACCACAAGGAAGCGATCAGAAGAGTTACTTAAACATAGCATCATACCTAGTAAAGACACTTTTCAAAATATAATGTGTGTTATATAATGTTGTTAAAAAATACATGTCCTACATCATCTTGTGCATGAAGTTACCGTTTTTGTCAAAAAATTGCATTTTATTTTGATTATTATGCTTTATTTCTTACAAAACCACATTGATGATAATTTCCTTTCAAATGAGCTATTAAACACCTCTCTATGATATTTTACTGCCCAACTAGCAGTGACTTAAAAAAGGGAAAAAAAGGAGTCACTTGCCTTCCGCCAATGTGAAAAAGTGATTCTTCTTGTTGCTGAAGAGGGAAGAAGGCTGTGAACTGAAAGGGGGTTTTTGACTATGGCGATTC
This sequence comes from Artemia franciscana, assembly GCF_032884065.1. NCBI lineage: Eukaryota > Metazoa > Arthropoda > Branchiopoda > Anostraca > Artemiidae > Artemia > Artemia franciscana. The sequence goes on from NC_088877.1 coordinate 25,611,184, forward strand.
TAATGGTAGAGTTTCGTTTCTATCCGTTTTGTGGGGCTTCAATTCATTTACGCAAATTCCCCCAAATTTGTTTTCTATATGAACTTTAATCATTAAGATTAATGAAAATAATAGTTACCGTTCCTGAGCGAACTTTAAATGGCGATTCTTCCTCACTTGACAGTTTTTTCTAAGCCCGTATTTAAATTTTTGGTTCCTATGGCCTAGTGTTCGTCCTTTACCAGTTTGTCCCAAAGTGGGCAACCGGGATGAGAAAAGAATGCAAGGTCATCGTAATTTTACCATCAAAGTCAGCGCGGCTTTGAAAATCACAGGGGAGAGGGTTGTAGTAGACCTGCATTTTCTTTATATAGCAACAAAGATCAGGTTAGGTTTTATGGTTTAAGACAAAGTGATGGAGGCAAGTTTAGGAAGATGGTGAATTTAAAAGAACCAACATTGATTTGGTGCTGAGAAATAGAGAAAAATTTAGAGAGGTCATCGCGTATACTATTAAAATATTCTTTTGTATTTGTTTTTCTTTATAATCTATACATCCAATGCTTGTGAAGTTTCAGTTGTTTGCAGAGATCATAAATATCTTGAGCAGATAAGAAACAAAGGAAAAACCTGGCATAAAAGATAAGTCATCAAAGTAGATAACAGTGCCTGTTAGCTTATCTAATTTTACATATAGAAATATTAAGTGCGTAGAGAGTTAATGGTCATTTTTTTTTCATTAGCGGGAGTTTGGGTTTAATTCTATCTTCAATTACACGTTAAGACTTTTGGCGATTGATACAATTTGGTATTATTATCCATCGTCATAGCCCTTCGGTTTCAGATTCCGTTCAAATGAGGCCTCTCCCAAGATTCTTTGACCAGTGATTCGACAGGATTCAACTTGGTGATAAAAGAAAACAAGAAACAAATCAGTACTACCTTCGTCAAATCCATACAAAATCACATTTTCCTTATTCTTCAGGTGGGGGGCTTTATACGTCCAACCAAGAGATTTTGCCAGTTGCATTTCCAGCTGAGATAGATGTAAGAAATAAACCTTACCAGATCTATATCTTTTTAATCTTTGGGTATCAAAAATAGCTCATATTGCCAGACAGAAGATGTTGCATATTTTTTTGTATTAGTTTTTTTTTGCGTGAATCTGCAATCACACTCTCGTCAAATACATTTCCTTTCTTTTTTGCAATAGATACAATAAGTACATTAAAGTTATCAAGAAACAGAAAGTTTTTGGTGCTTGATATGGCGTATAGAGTACAAGTTGAAACTTTTTTTTTATGTGATATTTTTATTCTGCACCGTTTGGGTGCCCTCTATGATTCGTAATAAATGAATCTTTTCTTATGTAGAAGCATTCAAGAAATAGATACTTACACTCATCATCGAAACAATTTCCTGAATAAACCTTCTCATCTATTCTGAATACATGTCTTCCAGGCTTGTCATTAGCCCATCCTTTCCATGGTAAATCTCTTATTCTCATGTCCTGAGAGTAAGGTATGTACTGAAAAGCTCGGGTTCCGTTACCAGCATTAAATCCAACAAAAGCTGGAACACCACCCTGACCTGTAAGTGTGTCTCCACCTGCTTCTGTGTGGGTTGTCCATCCCATATACCCGTAATTGAACATGGCAAATGTTCGTACTTCATCTGTGGTAATTACAGCTTGGAAAGTATTTGTCTGAAAAAAAAAAGGCAGACCTAAGTCTAGAGTACTTTGGGTTTGGGCTATAATTTAATAATAAACTATCATTATGTAGCTGGACAGAAACGATTCTTTTCTTTGAAAATGAAGATCAATGTTGTGATATATGAAAACACTGCTGCCCCATTTAAAAATAGAGTCAGCCGAGTGTGGAGAAGAAGAAAAAAAACGAGGATAATTTCAGCCAGTGAAAAAGAAGATTAGAATAAAAACATTTCGCTCAAGGTTTCTGCTCAACCGTCCACAGTACAAAAATGGAAGCAACGAGTAATAAGAGATAAAAGTCCAGAGGACAAAATAAAACAAGACAAATCTTATTTTTTGTTCATTAATAATTTTTCATTTTGTAATGCTTAACCAGTGTGATAATAGTAATTGTTTACCTTTGGTATTCGCACTTTACTAAAATAGCTGGATGTCACAGCTTTTTGATGCCACTCTTTACGCCCTAACGCCTTTTGCCATGACAAGCATAACCTCATGTACTGTCTCTTCGCTCGCTCCTTTTGCTGCGATCACAGACTATGTCTTCGGTCCTCGTGCACTTGTTATCATGGCATTGTCTGTCTGTCGGTGTCAGTCCCTGTTTTGCTAGTTTAGGCACTTCCAGATAAGCTAGGATGATGAAATTTCGCAGGCGTATCAGGGACCTATTCGAAATAGTTGTTTCCCCGATTCGAACATTTGGCGCGGGGGAGTGGGGGGAAGGTTAATTCCGAAAAATTAGGAAAAAATGAGGTATTTTTTCACTTACGAATGTCTGATCGGATCTTAATGAAATTTGACATTTAGAAGGATATTGTGTCTCAGAGCTCTTATTTCAAATCCAGACTGGATCCGGTGACACTGGGGGGAGTTGTAGGGGGAAACATAAAATCTTGGAAAACAGAGTGGAAGGATTGGGATGAAACTGTATCGTAAAAATAATCACAAGTCCTAGATACGTGATTGACATAACCGGAACGGATACGATCTCTTTGGGGGAGCTGGGGGAGGGGGATGATTAATTCTGAAATTAGAAAAAAATGAGATATATTTAACTTAAGAAGGAGTGATCGCATCTTAATGAAATTCCGTATTTAGAAGGACCTTGTAAATCAGATATATTATTTTTTTTTCGATCGGATCCCATGTCATTGGGATGAGTTGGGGAGGGGGAGCCGGAAATCTTGGAAATCGCTTAGAGTGGAGAGATCAGAATGAAACTTGGTGGGAAGAATAAGCACAAGTCGAAGATACGTGACTGACATAAAAATATCGGATCTGGTCCCTTTGGGGGAGCTGGGGGGGAATTTGGAAAAATTAGAAGAAATAAGGTATTTGTTACTTACGAAAGGGTGATCAGATCTTAATGAAATTTAATATTTCGAAGGATCTTGTGCCTCAGAGCTCTTATTTTAAATCTCGACCAGATCCAGTGACATTGGAGGGATTTGGAGGTGGAAACCGGAAATCTTGGAAAACGTGAAAATTGAAGTATCTTTATCTTACGAATAGGTGGTCGGATCTTAATTAAACTTGATTTATAGAAAGATCTTATGTCTCAGATGATCTGTTTTCAATTTGAATTAGATCCGAGGACATAGGGGGTTGGAAGGGGGACACGAAAATCTTGGAAACCGGAAATCTTGGAAAACACTAACAGTTTTGAGATCGGAATGAAACTTGATCGGAAGAATAAGCACAAGTTCTAGATACTTGGTTGACATAATTAGAATGGGTCCGCTCTCTTTGAGGGAGTTGGGGGGATTTCCAGTGCTTTGGCGAGTTCGGTGCTTCTAGACGTGCTAGGAAGATGGAAATTGGTTGGTGTGTCAGGGACCTGTACAAATTGACTTGATAACAGTCGTTTCCCAAATTTGACCATGTGGGGGGCTGGAGGGAGAGGAAAAATTGAAAAAAGAGGTATTTTTAACTTACGAATGGATGATCGGATCTTAATGAAATTTGATATTTAGAAGGATCTCGTGTCTCAGAGCTCTTATTTTAAATCCCGACCGTATCTAGTGATATTGGGGGAGTTGGAGGGGGAAATGAAAAATCTTGGAAAACGCTTAGAGTGGAGAGATCGGGATGAAACTTGGTGGGAAGAATAAACACAAATCCTAGATACGTGATTGACATAACCGGACTGAATCTGCTCTATTTGAGGGAGTTGGGGGGTGTTAATTCGGAAAAATTTAAACAATTGAGGTATTCTTATATTAAGAGCGGATTCTCTGATCTTAATGAAATTTGATATTTAGAAGGAATTCATGTCTCAGAGGTCTTAGCTCAAATCCCGACCAGATCTTTTGACCTTGGGGGAAGCTGGAGGGGGAAAACTAGAAATCTTGGAAAATCCTTATAAACGTCGTAGATATGTGACTGACGTAACCGGACTGGATTCGCGCTCTTTGGGGGAGTTAGATGGTGAGGTTCAGTGCTTTGGCGAGTTTGGTGCTTCTGGACGTGCTAGGACGATGAAAATTCGTAGGGGTGTCAGGGATCTGCTCAAACTGACTTGATAAAGTCGTTTTCCCCTATTAGACAATCTTGGGGGCTGAAGGGAGAGGAAAAATTAGAAAAAATGAGGTATTTTTAACTTACGAGTGGGTGATCAGATTTTAATGAATTTTGATATTTAGAAAGACCTCGTGTCAGAGCTCTTATTTTAAATCCCGACCGGCAATAAGCCTCTGATTTTCTTTTTAAACCAATCTATTGATTCTTATAATTTTGCTATAGCTTATGCCACATGAGCTCTTGGCTTTTAGCTCTTCTGATCTCGTCACAAGTACCATATGAGCTCTTAGCTCTTGTTAGTTCAAATTTTTGTATCTTATTTTGATACTTAATGTTCCGAGAGTTTCTGCATAAATTTCATGTGGACACCTTAGCTGTAAACTCAAGTGAAACCAAGACAGACAGACAATTGATTTATATATAAATATATATATATATATATATATATATAATCGTCTTAAAAAATAAAATGAGTCGGTACTGTTTGTTGGGTAAGCTAGAAACTTGGAAATTTTTCAAAATTTTCAGACAGTAGCGAGAAAAGCAATTACAGGAAGAAGACCAGGCAAAATTTGCGTGGGTCAAAGACTCAACCAAACACAGGAAGGTGACGAAAAGATGGCGAAGGCAGTTTTTTCTTCTAGCTGAAGAGCTAATAAACATATTTTACAGGCTCTTTGGCCCTTATTTCGTTTGGCCGGAAGTTAGTGCCCTAGTCACTCGCCAATGAGAAGGCAAAAACATCTACAATATTTACACATGGAATGCAAAATCAAAAGTTCGGCTCAACAGTTGTTTTGATTCAAAGTGAAAACAGTTGACTAGCATTTGGATTTTTATCAACTTAAATTTGTTTTGGTATTATAAAATTCAATGAACTATATGACCAGCATTAGTTTTCAACTCACTTCGAGCCTTGAAAAATTACATACATGCGTAAAAAACACATAATTCCAAAAAAGAGAAGAATTCAATATCTTACAGTTTTAATGGCCTGAGGTAAGCCTCCAGCAAAGGTCACATTTTTCCAGGTTGCAATAATTGTATGTTTTGGAATGAAAGATTCTGCGCCAATCATTGCTTCTCGAATATCCCATTTTAGCCTCTCTCTAAGTTCAACTCCAAATTGATCCATTCGACCCGGTAAATCTCGTTCAAGTCTTGAAAAAAAAAAAAATTATTAGCATAAATTTGACCAAAATTGCTATCAAATTATATACTTTAAAAAGTTTTTAACAAAATTTATAGGAATAAATTAACTGTGTAATATAAATGAGCTATTTCAGAATAAAATTTCGACTTTTGAAACAAATGTTTCAAACTCTGCATTACATGGAAGCATTTCCATTGAAATGGATTAAAACACAACATAATCTTAAGGAAGGAGATGGGAGAGAGAAAGAGAGAATAGACGAAGGGACTATTTAGAAAAGAGATAATGGTAAAAATCTGATTTTTTCACAAATTGTAAAGCGTGAGTAGTGAAGTAGTAAGGCTACTGAAAACTCGGAAATAGTCTAGAGCTTCATTTGCATGCTGAATGGTTTCATTTGTTTTAACAATCTAACGCTTTTGAAATTTCCTTGATTACATTTTTCATTATTATTATTTTTGAAAGCAAATTTAGTTTTACTAATTTAATATTTGTTCATTTATTTGAAAACATGTTATACAAAAAAAAACAAGAAGACGGAGCAAAGGTTTGAAATTTCAAGGGTTTCAGTAAAACGTCCTTCGTTTTACTGAGTACAAACGACGCTCTTGTGTTTTGGGGAGCTTTTTGGAGGGAAGTGGGTAACAGTGTCACACCTGTTTGTCTTCAATTCTGTTCCTTTCGAATTCTATTCCCTCTGAAATCTTAAAAAACTGTATTTTTTAATGAATATAAAGAGTGAAATTTAAATTTAAAATGAAGAGAATAAGAGGAGACTACACCTCCTCAGCCTCCCTTCTTTTTGCTAAAGTTTAACAGGTGCTTTACTGATAGAATTTTAGAACGGAACAGATATAGCCAGTTGATGCTTGGAGATGTATTATTTACCGATTGCTCTTCATAACATTAGAACTTTAAATTTTATTATTTAAAGCTAATATCAATAAATATCTGCTTCAATTCTCGAGGCATTGTCATAAAACAATTACACTTTGTATCACACTGTTCTTGCATTAGTGCTTTCATTTTTGAAACATAGGGCAAATAAGTCAAACCTTACCGTAAAGAGTTACGAGGGCAGTAGTACCGGTGATATATACAAGAATATCTGTTGTTTCAACATAACCTGTGTTTTATCGCATTAGTAGTTTGTTTATTAACAAAATTATCTTTTGTAGAATTGTGCTGCAAGAAAAAGCACTGATTTAACTGTACTTAATTTAAATAATAAAATAGTTTTCTATTTTTTCTAAAATAAAAGTGCGGCTATCGCCTTTTTCAAGCTCCCATTTTTTGCACTCGAGTTCGACTTTATAAGACAATGTATCGATATCTAATGACTATCCTCTCCGCAGTAGTGGGGGAGCTGCCATTCCCTCAAAACTCATGCTGTGCACTCGTTTCAAATATATACCTTTTCCAAATTAGGGAGGTTGAAGTTAAGTCCTGCCTCATTATTAGTGTTAGTCAACGCACATGGATAGTTTAAAATGAAGCCCTACTAATACACTTTTTGAGGCTTTAGGTACCACCCTTCGACTGTATATTCACAGAAATCCACTTAGCACCCTAGTAGCTGGTGCGCGAATGTGCAATATCCTTAACACCTGTATTAGGCCTCTTGGACATGTGTGTGATTTTCATCGAGATTAGCCAATTTTTAAAGTCGTGTAACTCCGTTTTCTCAAGTCTGCAAGTTTTCTAATGCTGATAATTTTTGGCATTTCACTACCACCGACTGTTCTGTCGCTCTTTTGTCATCATGGTTGCCGAATTCACCGCAACCTTTTAAAGAGTGGACTCTAGCAGTCTAGTCCTATAGTAACGGAAAATTTAAAACAGGTTCTAAAAAAAATGTCAAGTAGGGGAAAATCGCCATTTGAAGGTGATTCAGTAATGGTAGTTGTTATTCTGACTAATCTTTAAGGTAAAAGTTTGTTGTAAAAACAACTTTATGGGAATTCAAAAAATAGCCTGAAACCCCTTAAAAATAGATTCAAGTCACAACCAAAAATACAACATTGGAATCAGCATAGTCTATCACCTCATTTAAGAGAATTATAGTCCTCCATCTTGAGCAAGTAGGAAAAATCAGTTTTTTGCATGGGATGCAGCGATCCGTCTCATTTTTGTTCCGTTTTTTCGTCGCCGATGGTAGGACAATAAAACATTACACGGAGATTTTTAGGGATTCATTTGAAAGCTTATTCTTATATTTATGTGCTTTTTGTCAGTAACAAAGCATAGTATTAATATGAAATGTTATTTTTGACTAAAACTGCATCTCTTTGTAGAAGGTGATATTAACATACGTACCTTTTGACAAGAGATGTTACAGTATACGTATTTTTTCAATTCCCAGAAATTGCTCTAAGAAGCGGTTTTGGTAAAAGTAAAAGCACTAAATCAACATATAATTTTTAGCAGAAAAATAATTAGTTTTGGTTGCACAAGCATTATTTACAGAGGGGTTTGTTTTTTACTAGGTTATTGCTAAGAAAAATCTGGAGATTTTTTCCTGTGTCTGATATATTAATTTTGCGATGCATTCTAAATGTAATCCTTAAGGTGGTTGCAAAAGAAACAGAGGGGTAGAGTGGCACGGTGCAGGAGAAGTCGCTTTCTAGTGAGTCAATCCTCAAAATTTGTATTTGCTTCTTTTTTTTGTATTTGCTTTCTCAAAATTTGTACGTTTGCCTTGAACCTCGTTTTGAAATCCTTGTTCAAACTGAGACACATCCTGTGAAGCATCAACAAGACGTCTAAGAAACGATGAGAAATAACCAACACATGTGAACCAATCATTGATACTAGGAAGGACATAACTGACAACAGCACCAAGAAGTTGAGCAGCTAAGTAAGTGGCTTGTGGGGCATCGCATAATGTAAAAGAACTTTTTGCTGTGCACCATTTGCATACTTCTCATTATATACTCAATTCCACATTCAAGCGGGCATCCAGAAGAAAATTACTAAAAAGTGTTGTGTTATTTCATTGACCACAGGCTCATTATCTTGAAAAGATAATGAGAATTTTAATTTTTTTTCAAATATATATTGTCACCTTTTCACAGACATAAAAATAGTTCAAATTTTTAGCTTTGAAAAAGTTTAGTTTAGTCTTTTCTGAAAGGCCAGACAAAAACCGTCCATGTGTTAGAATCTAATTATTAGTATTCATTAGTAACAACCCAAAATTAGTTTTCAATTAGTTTTGAGTTTTGTTTTCAATTATTATAACAGATCTCTAAAATTCTATGGCATAAGAATGGCGTAGAATGTTGTATATTCGCAAGTTTTACGTAGTTAAAAACATATATATATATATATATATATATATATATATATATATATATATATATATATATATATATATGTATATATATATATATATATATATATATATATATATATATATATATATATATATATATATATATATATATATATTCACAGGTGGGACACAGGGACACAACTACAATGGCGCGTAACTAATATGGCGCGTAACAACTTACGCGCGAGGGGGCTTGGGGGGGAAGTGCCCCCACCAACTAGGTGTTGGGGTGGCGTGTTAAATATAAAGTTAAATATAAAGGAGAGTGGATGCCACCTACCTCGTCCGAGTCCTATTGTTCACCTTTAAGCTAAATTTATCATGGCAATGTTTCCATAATAAACAATCTTCCTTGGATAATTGCACCCATTAAAATACTTTTTGGGAGAGGGGCAGGAAATGTCAGAAACGAATTGCAAAAAAATCAAAAATAACAGTTATGTCTGTGAAGTTTCCACCCTGAATTTTACCACCTGTTAAATTCAGTAATACCCGAGATTAATAGGCTAAGCCTGTTTCTCAAAGCCTTTACTAAGAAAGGGTGGTAGCTCCATTCTTGCTTTGAAAAGTTGAGCACAAAAGGTAAAGTCACCTTTATATTCGTAATTGTTCACAGAAAGGAGGGATTAAAACCGATTTCTCAATTTCAGAGACAAACCCGAAGATTCATACCCTGTCTTTTCAATGATTAAAAATAAGGAAAAACCAAGTGCCTTAGAAGGGTGGCTGCGATAGCTGCAACCTAGTAGAGAGTGAACCTCTGCCCACAGCAACCGAAATTTCAAAAACACATTTTGAATTAATAACTGTCTACTGATACAATATTGGCCATTTGCAGCTGATTTAGGAATGGTAATTATTATTTTATTGATCTTAGCAGTAAAAGTCTATTAGAAAAAAATTTATAGGAATTTCGAAAGAGAACCTGAAAACCTTCAAAAATGGCATCAGCTCAAATGAAAAGTATACCGCTGGAATCGCCATGACCAAATCTCCTTTACAGTTAAGTTATTAAATGATTAATTATTACAACATAATCTTACAGTAAATTAAGTGATTGAAATCTTATAACACATTAAAATCATTGAAGTATTCAGCTTTTTATGTCTCAGAGACAGTAAACACAAGTAGTTTTATTAACAACAAGCATGTTTTTCTTCTTTGTAATATATTGATAAGTTTTGGTGAAATTTCACCATAATAAAATAAAACCAAAAGGATCCAAAATGCTCCTCTTGAATTAAGAAACAACAAAAGCAAAATTTTCAAAACTGTAAAATTGCATTTCTGCCTTTGACAGGGCCTGCATCAACTGTGGGTCTACTGTTAGCACTGAGTGTGTTAATAAAATACTTACTCTGCTACTTCAGTGCTTACTCAAGTAGAAAACACTGACTTCTTCTCCGGAGTTGGGTAATAATTTTTCAAGTCTTTTTAAATTGCAGAAGATAGAAACAAATTGAATTTTTAGTTTTATTGAAGGATTTGTTTTGAAATTTTTCAACTAGGTACTTTGTAAATAGCAAGGCAAACTTATACCATGAAGAAGGGGAGGGTCGTAGGAGTGCCAAGTTGATATACTGAAGTCCATTCAGTATTCTCTGTTTTTTTTTCAGGTTTAAGTGTAATCGTAATTTTCATACAAATGTTGATTAAAAAACTGTAATATTTAATACATACCTAAAATAGACGCCAGATTCTTTCAGATCTGACTCGCCTTCGCCGATGGTTCCAATTTTGCATCGTGAATAAAATGGTGCTATGAAAGAAGGGTCGTTTTCCTTAGGCCAATTGATATTTGGGAATTTTAGAGGGGGTGCAGGAAAATAGTCCATGCCATCACTGAAACTAAGATGACCGTGGAGAGATATCTAGAAAAGTTAGGCAAATCCCAATATGAAAACCATTTAACTTGTTCTGTTGTAATTCTAATTCTAATCTGCTTTTATAATAAATAATTCTATACAGCTTACATAAAAGTGAACTTGTTTAATACCATATGACTGTTTTACGCTACGAATTTATGTTACTTTACCAATCTCATGCATCATTCAGGTTTTATTCGTGTATCAGTTTCTTTTTCTGTTCCTTTAGGTGAAAGCAAATCAGGAAACAAATAGGGTTCCCATGTAACTGAGCCCTCGTTCATCTCAACCCCGTTCAGCTCAACCTATTTAACTCAATCCTTGTTCAATTCAGCCTCCTTATATCTTAGCACCCTCTTAACTCGACCTCAAATCCAATTCAACTCAACCCCCTGAAACGCAACTCTACCCACGTGCAATTCAATCTTCTTTAACTCTGCCCCATTTAACTGAACGTCCATGTAATCTGACCTCCGTTTAACCCAGCCCTGACGCAACTAAACCCCCATTCAAATCGACCCATTCAGCTCAGCTCTTGGTAAATCAACAAAATAAGAAGAAAATCTAGCTTAGCCAGTTTTGTCGGAAGAGACAAAAATTCGGAAAAATTAGAAAAAATGAGGCATTTTTAATCTACAAACAGGAGACCGGATCTTGATGAAATTTGATATTTAGAAGGACATCGCAACTCAAAGCTCTTGATTTAAATCCCGACTGGATCCAGTGACATCTGAAGGACTTGGAGGAGGAACCGGAAATCTTAGAAAACACTTAGAGCAGAGAGATCAGGATGAAACTTGATGGGAAGAATAAGCACATGTCCTATATACATAATTGACATAACCGGATCGCATCCTCTCTCTTTGGGGAAGTTGGGGGGGGGGACAATTAGGCAATTCGGAAGAATTAGAAAAAATGAGGTATTTCTAATTTATGAACAGGTAAATGAAATTTGAAATTTAGAAGGATCTTGCGTTTCAGAGCTTTCATTTTAAATTCTGACCAGATCTGGTGACATTGGGGGAGTTGGAGGGGGAAACCGGAAATCTCGCAAACGCTTAGAGTGGAGAGATCGACATGAAACTTGGCGAGAAGAATCAACATAAGTCGTAGATAAGTGATTGACATAACCGGACAGAATCTGCTCTCTATGGGGGAGCTGGGGGGATTTCCAGTGCTTTGGTGAGTTCTGGGCTTCTGAACCTGCTAGGACAATGAAAATTGGTAGGCGTGTCAGAGACCTGCACAAATTGACTTGATAACAGTCGATTCTCTGATTTGAACATCTGGGGAGGGGCTGGAGGGAGGGGAAATCGTGAAAATTGAAGTGGGTCTGTTTTACGAATGGGTGATCGGATCTTAATGAAACTTGATATTTAGAAAAATTTCATGTCTCAGATGCTCCCTTTTCAATTCGGATCCAATACAGGGATATAGGGGTTGGAGGGGGGAAGAAATCTCGGAAAGCGGAAATCTTGTAAAACGCTTAAAGTGGAGAGATCGAGATGAAACTGGACGGGAAAAATTAAGCACAAGTTCTAGATACGTGATTGACATAGCCGAACAGGATCCACTCTCTTTGGGGGATTTGGGGGGATTTCTAGTGCTTTGGCGAGTTCAAGAATAAGCACAATTTGTAGATACGTGATTGACATAAGCGGACCGGATCCGATCTCTTTGGGGGAGTTGGAGGGATTTCTAGTGCTTTGGTGAGTTCGGTGCTTCTTGACGTGCCAGGAAGAGGGGATCGATAACTCTAGTACTGAGTCTAATTTTAAGTTTCGACCTCGTTGCAAGTGCGACATGAGTTCTTGGCTCTTGTTTCATTGGTTAATTCTTATGTATGTTTCTTTTTATTTTACTTTGCTGCAATGCAATACAATATCCCTCCTCCTTTTGAAAAAGACAACGATTTATCCATCTTTCTTGTATATTGGGAAATTAGTAAAACTTTCATGATCAGAGCCAGAACATACTTGAATTTCATAGTTGCAGCAATAGCTGCAAACTTCAATTCGCCATTTAATGGTGTTTCTTAATATTACAATTGATACCATTATAAGTGCGTCGTAGTCCCCATCCCCGTAATCCAGTGGTTTTCGATCAATTTTTAGATATGCCCTACCTAGGCATATCTAAGATCCTGATACCCCCCCCCCTTCCTTCGTGATATTTAAATTTTGTTGTTCAAAATTTTACGTGTATTCACCTGAAAGAAGCTTAAAAGGCCATTGACCCGTGTATTTTTTTCAGGTCGTCCTCTAGGCCAATTTTATGCTAATGAAAAATATTGTCTGTATAAAACACCTTTAATACAATGAATGACGTTATTACAATACTATCATGTATCTTTTTGTTTTTCAAATGCATACTTATATTTATGTTTTTTAAATGCATGTGAATGCGACGTCATTCACATGAAAAATGTTTTTTTTATGATCTTGTTGGTTTGTATTTTTTTTTGTACTTATAAAAACGTCAACAGTTCATTCCTAATGTCAAACAAGGAATTTTGGATAAGGGTCGAGTCAAATAGGGGTTCAGTTGACTAGGGGTTGAGTTAAATGGGGGTTGATTGAAGTGGGGTTTGGTTGCCTTGGAAATGAGTCAAATGGGGTTAGGTAAATGAGGGTTGAATTGTAAGGGGTTGAGTTGAATGAGGTTTGAGTTACATAGGGGTTGGGCTAAACGGAGGGTGCGTTGAATGGGGTTTGCGTTAAACGGGGTTAGAGTAGAAGTAAATGGGTTAAGTTGAACGGGGTTGTATTAAAAATGTGTTAAGTTACACATAGACTAATAAATAGAGATACAAAGAGCATTAGTGTATTTGCGTTAAAAAAAAAAAATCATGAGAAAAACATGATGTTCCATGAGTGTAAAGATTAGTTATAAAATTAACGATAGTAATTCGAGCTTTAGGTTTTTAGTCGAGATTAATTAAAACGAGAATGACAAATGCGTAGTCGAACTTTCTGGCAATTCCCCATTGTCATTGTGAAAAAGACTTATTTTTTTTTTCGTTTTTGTTAGATATTCGGTAATACATAAGCTATGATAATTTTTGTATGACCCACTTCACATATTATCTACCAATTAAGCATCAAAATTTCATGGCTATTCATTTGCATTTTCAGTTCGTTTTTTCTCTTTACCTATATATTTACATGTAGCCTACAAATGTGTCCTCACATTTTTTCTAAAAACCTCTCAAATTATGTAGATTCTTCAAATAATCCGAAGAGGGGAAAAATTTAACACATAAACAAAAAGAAAAGCCCCACCAGCCATTTAATATCCTTCCCGACCAAAATTTCCCCAGAGAGTTTTCAGAACCAGACCCACTAATAAAAAATCCCTCCAAAGTGAAACTCAAAAAGATACTCAAAAAGATACAAAAAGATTCAAAAATAAATCAAAAGAAACAATAAATCGAAAGAAACTCAAAAAGATACAAAAAGATTCAAAAATAAATCTTAAGTTTAACACTGAAAAGTCAGAAGTGGTACTCCTCAACTGGGGCCCAGTTTCCGAAGGATTTAATGTTGATCTTAATGGAGTATCGATTGATCCTAATTTGGAAATGAATAATCTTGGCCTCCCAATCAGTGACTTCCTTAAAGCAATTAAAATGCTCCTCATTTCGCCATTTCCACCGCCAGACGTCCAGTGCTTACGGTAGCATAGTTTCCAAATGGATATCGTTTTAATTGTCAGGTGCTAGCTAAATTAAATAACAAAATGTTTTACACCTTGGTACTTTTCGGTGTATCTTTTCGGTAACGGAATCAAAACAAGTCATACGGATTTATTAACGGTATACTAAATATCTTCTCCCCCCCCCCTGGGCAAGTAATCATTGGGTCAATAGGAGATATGGTGTTATTGACCCTAATTCTGCCTTCGGTAGATGCATTGAAGCTTACAATAAAGTAATTAATGGACACCCTTAGTGTTCCCTTTTAAAATAATAATTGTATCATATTTTGTGTGTGTGTTGGTTATGTATACTGTGTGGTCGCTTGGTTAATTTTTATGCATGTTTACTTATTCTATGAATTATATTTTTGTTTTGTGTGTGCCTGTCCATGTGCTTGTTTTATTGTGCTTATGCTATGTCTCTTTGTGCTTGTTATCTATACTGTGTGATTATTTGGTTAATTACTATGCTTGTGTGCATATTCTATGAATTTTAATTTTGTTTTATTTGTCATTTTCCGGCTTTTTCTTTTTATTATTTTCTTATTTTATTATCATTATTGTATTTATAACGGGTTATAAATAAATTCATTTCAGTTCAACATATCAATAATTGTAAATTTATTGATAGTGCCGCGCTTTTTCAGTTTTTCTGCTTAAGAATTAAAATATTGGATTATAATCAAAATTTTTGACAAAACTTGAATTTTGGTGATATTCTTTTTTTTATAAACAACAAGTCTGTTGAATAAGTTCTGTATAATATTTTTACTACAGGATTTCTGCTGATCGAAAAGGGTTCCTCAGTTCAAACAGTTCCTGGTAACTAACTGTTTCGAAATATTTAAATATATTAATGTATTATTCTTATATATTTGAATATTTAATTCCATTATATATGTTTAAATTATATTTTATATATTTAAAATATCATTTTAAGTATATAATTTTCATCAAGTTTAGACTTTCCCATCAAAAGTTACGAGCCTGAGAAAATTTGCCTTATTTTAGAAAATAGGGCAAACACCCCTAAAAAGTCACAAAATCTTATCGAAAATTACACCATCAGACTCAGCGTATCAGAGAACCCTACAGTAGAAATTTCAAGCTCGTATCTACAAAAATGTGGAATTTTGTATTTTTGCCACAAGACAGATCACGGATGCGTGTTTATTTGTTTGTTTTTTTCCCCGGTAGTGATCGTGTCAACCCAGTGGTCCTAAAATGTCGCGAGAGGGCTCATTCTATCGAAAATTAAAAGCTTTAGGGTTTTTATATGTGTACAAAAAAATTGGAAGGCACCTAGGCCCCCTCCTTTGCTCATTTTTCCCCAAAGTCACCGGATCAAAATTCTGAGATAGCCATTTTATTCAGCATAGTCGAAAAAAGTAATAGCTATGTCTTTGAGGACGACTTACTCCCCCATAGTCCCTGTGTTAGGGGCTGCAAGTTGCCAACTTTGACCAGTGTCTACTTATAGAAATGATTATTGGGGAGTGTACAGACGCTTTCAAGGGGATTTTTTGGTTGGGGGAGGAGTTGAGGGGAAGAGGCTATGTGAGAGGAACTTTCCATGGAAGAATTTGTAATGGGGGAAGAAAATTTTCATGAAGTGGGCGCAGGATTTCGTTTCATTTTTTGAAAAAAAACAATGAAAAAATGAAAAAAATTTTCCAGCTAAAAGTAAGGAGTAGCATTAAAACTTAAAACGGACAAAAATCATTACGCATATAAGGGGTTCACCTTCTCCTAATACCTCGCTCTTTAGACAAAAGTAATTTTATTAATTTCAACTATTTATTCTTCGGCTTTCGTGATTCAGTGGTCATTGTTAAAGAATTGGGACAAAATTTAAGCTTTAGTGTAAAGAACGAGGTAATGAAGAGGGGATAAGCCCCCTCATATACGTAATAAAAACATACGAATATAGAAGTTCGTTACGTAAGTTAATTCGCAAGTTAAGTATATTTTTACTAATAAAAATGTTCGTATATCCAGTTAAATAATTTTTATATATATTCACTGTCAATTAAAAGGTTTCATCCCTATTTTGAACTGTTTTATTTTCAAAAATGTTCGTAAAAAATTAAAAATTCTAGTTGCCTTTTTAAACAACCCAAAAATTGGAGTGTAACTAGGCCTACCCCTGCACTCCTGTTTTTCTCGAAATCGTCCGATCAAAACTATGAGAAAGCCATTTAGCCAAAAAAGTAGATTAATATGCAAATTTCGTTTTTGTGCGGAGAGCCAAAACCAAAACACACATTAATTCAAAAACTTTCAGAAATTAAATAAAAAAACAACTTTTTTTAACTGAAAGTAAGGAGCGGCATTAAGACTTAAAACAAACAGAAATTACTCTGTATATGAAATGGGAACAGCCCCTTTCATATACGGAGTAATTTCTGTTCGTTTTAAGTTTTAGTGTCACTCCTTACTTTCAGTTAAAAAATTGTTTTTTTTCTTATTTAATTGTTCGCAAGGATGGAAAAGTCTGTATGACTTTTGATTTATTATGCGTCTCAAGCCATCGTGATTTCAATAATACTCTAATTTTCAAATACATTATATATATGTTCAAATAAATTTTCTTGGTAGCATTTGTCATCCCCCTAAGAAATTTCCTGGAGAGGCTCATGATACCTCTTTACCTTTTCTCCCTTTGTGCTTGTAGACAAGTAAAAGGATTATTTTATATTACATGGAAAGTCTTGTTGTAATGGGAGGAGGACTATTACCCCCTCCCTCTGGCACCAATAATATCTACGCCAGCAAAGAAAAATATTGTTGTAATCAGAAGAGCACTATTACCCCCTCCCTATGGCACCAATAATTTCTACGCCAGCAAAGGCATAGACCAAAAATATTCTAAGAGCTTCAGAGACATTAGACATTAGTTTCCAGCCCCCCATCCCTGTTTTCCAAAACCCATTCCTTGTTTGTCTAATGGTTGAATCGGATTTAGGATTTTAGAGCACGGAAATTCAATCTTCAGAGTATTTTCCTACCTCTCCGTCTGCAAAATGACCCACTGCCTCTTTTTTTTTTATAATAGCTGATATGCACTTACACATCTCTGTATAATATTTTATAAAATATGAAGGAAGTCAGTTTAGTTAAACTGAGCTTTAAAATATTTGTCAGAAACAATTTTTTGCTATAAGAAGGTAGCAGAACCATTATTTAGGCTCAGTCTAAATGAAGGAAGATGAGCAACTAATTCATAACAAAAAAAAGCAATATTCCAAACTATTTTAGACTGAATCTTTGATCACTCTACTTTTGTTTTGCTGATTCTAATGGTGCGCTATTCACCAAGATTGCCTGTCTTTTTGTGGGGTTTCTCCCCATTTTTGACTACTTATAACTTTTGACGGGCAGCATTTACCTTAATGAGTTTTATATTTGAAATCAGAACAAATAGCCAATTCCTATAATGTACTGATTGTTTTCAAAACTCCTTTTAGAGTTTCGGCTACTACTGGTTTGAGTAAATTCTTATTTGCATTTCGCAATCGTTAACTATTTGGTCACGAGCTCTATGAAACTAGATTTATGAATTTATGAGAGAAATTATACCAAAGGAAGAAATATAGGTTCATAGCTTTTGACGGGTAATATTAAACTTGATGAGTTTTATATATTTAGAATCAGCATACAAAGTCATTCTTTTGATGCATTAATTTATGTCTAAATTTACATTTCATAGTTACTATTGGACTGGATCACTCCTTACTATAGTTCGTTACCACGAACTATTTGAGAAACAAGATTTAAGAGAGAAATTATAAAAATAAACCCAAAAGAAGAAAGATAGGTTCGTAACTTTTGACGGATAACATTAAACTTAATAAGCTTTACGTAATCTTAGCTCAAATAGTATAACAACACTAAAAAACATTTTCTTGGAGAAAAAATAGGGTGTAGTCTTGTATTAAGCTAAATTCCTTGCAAGCAATAATAGATCTATACTTAGGCTTTTTGATACAAGTTTTTCCGTGAGAAATCATACCTAGTAAAAGCCATGAAGTCCATCCAAAACTACCAGACATTTGGCCAGCCTTGTAAAATTATTTTCTTAAGATTCTGTGCATTTTGTTAGATACTTAACTACGCAAGTCTCTAAAACAGTATATATTACATTTCCAAACTTTAAAAGAACCCACTAAAAGTGCAAAGCACAATTTTGCTTATGATTTGCGAATCTCAAGCTAATGAATAAAACTCTAAGATAATAATGTTTTTAAGTGTTTATTTCTACACCTCCCCCCCACCCAAGCTATCGTTCATAACATCGTGTTGGTACAGCCTTGCCAATTTATGATACATTTAAAAGGTAGGAATGAACAAAAAAACTCTACTATCCCATGGTTCGTCAATTCAGCCCGGGAAAAGACAATGAGCAGAAAACAAAAACTTACAATAGTATAGTTGAATCCAAATCCAAAGAAGGGCAATAAAAACCCTAAATTTTTGTGCAGCTGAGCATTGTTGCTGTTTATGTTGGTTTGTAGATCACCTGAACCTCTAAATTGATCCGTGTCAAAATAGGGATAGAGAAGTTCAGCACGAATTTGTTCCAATCTTTGAGGTGAAATGTAGTAAGACTGACTGGCAACTTGTCGAGCAGGCACTGCTTTAGGTGCTATTCTTGATTTCATAGGATCTAGAAACATAATTATTTAATGTAGTCAAATTATATCCTGTTGGTTAGATTAGGGGCTACAGGGGATATTGGTTGCCAGGCCCCCCGGTAGTTAGGCTAGGCTAAGGGGCCTTGGATGCTAGGGGTCCTGCTGGAATCACTCGTTAGGGTCCAGCGTCTTGAAGGTCCCCACGTGTGGGACCTGAAGGTTTTTCCAACCTTGTCTTCGTAAGTTTTTTAAGAACCAGTGAATTTATTAGGTATAAACTAAAGAAATCAAGAAGAGAAATGTCTTTTCGGTGAAACTTGTTGTTAGGGCACCCTGTTGGAATTGCTCACTAGGGTGTCTTTAAGTTCCCCACTAGCAGACCCTGAAAGATTTTTCCTGGCCTTGAAGGTGTTTCAAGTAACAGATGCCTGCATCTCTTAGAATACTTATCCTATGGCATAACAGACACCTGCATCTCTTAGAAAATATTCCCTTTGACATAACAGATACCCGTGTCTTGAATGAGTTTTTTAGAAAGTGCCCAGATTTTGATTCGAAGGGATAGGGCCCCGCCTAAAACCACGGCGACACCACTACTATTCTGTCTAAGTAAAATGGCCTAACTTCGAAGCTAAACTTTTTAGAAATAAAATAGCTTTGAATGATGATAGAACTTTACACTATTTCTTCAAAATCTAATAAAAATTTCTGTACCTCTAATGTATTTTGGAAAATAACACTGTAAATCCTGATTTTAAAACACAGAAGCTCAGATTTTTCAAAATAAAAAAAAAATTCGATTTTAATTTTTATTACATTTTAGACATTAAATGACATGAAAAATAAGCAAAAAGACATGTACTTCTAATCCAAAAATAAAGTTTGCGCTTAGAAATCATTTCTAGAGTTGTCAGTACGAGTCGATTTCCTTGACACCCCAGAGACAACTATTTTTTTTTTATACAAGCTAGAATTTTCAATTACTGAAATTAACTCTGACTTTCGATTTGAAGCTTTGATCTGTGAATTTCCTACATTTTGTCCAAGAAAAATGCTTAGTTTCGGAGCCTAGCCTTTCAGAAATCCAATGACTTTCAGACTTCCATATTTCCGATAATTGTTTGGGAAATAATACCAAAAATTTAAGTTTCGAAATAGAAGTTCCAATTTTTCCCTTTTTTTTGTTAGAATTTTTTATTTTGACGTTTATTATATATTAGACTTCTAATGCCATGAAAAGTTAGAAAGAAGACATGCACTCATCCACATCTGAAAATTAAGCTTACGCTAGGAAATAAAAACTTAAACAATAAACCGTTTCATGGGTGTTCATTAATCGCAGCAAACAGAACACATTCTTAATACACATAAAACATGAATAATGCGGATACAGAGTTTGACGAATACCTCCTACGTAGAAAACTTATCTCAGAGGTTCTCCAATTACGCTTTGATCTTATTCGACAACGGATGTCTAGTCTCCCCCCTCCTTTTACCTCTTTGCATAATAATGTTTCAAAAGTAATATATGTCAATGACTCAAACATAATTTTGCACTACCATTGGCGCCGAAACCCAATAATCATGTTAATTTAATCACATTTAATCATTAGAAGCTTAGCAGAATCCTGAACACAATGTGATTGGAAATACGTAAGATTTTACTTTGCAGTTTTAGTAATATTGGTATAACGACTGAAAGAGGAGAACAAATGATAAGAAAGTGAAAGTTGATATAAATACAACTACAATTGGGGCTATGGAGAAGGAAACACGTTCATCAATTTTTATTTTATATTTTGCAGATAAATTGTAGTTAACACATTTTGAACGTACTTTCTCAAAACTTAACCCCCTCCCCCTCTAATGCATGCGAATGTATGTCCTAATTATGTGTGACACTTTTGTGTCGTTATGAGCGTCACTTTTCTGGCAACCTGTTTACCCATAAATTGAATTAACCCTGACGTAATCAATAAACGGAAAAAACGATTGGATATTTAACATTTGGGATATATATTTGCATACAAAGGGGGTTGGGGTAAAATATGGCTCAATCCCGCTTTCTAGGGCTATAATGAAAGATAGGTTGAGATGGCTAGGCCACGTTCTACGGATGAAGGATGACAGATTACCGAAGATTGTCCTTTTTGGCCAACCGTCTGGGGCTACACGGAGAGCAGGTCGTCCTTGCCTGGGTTGCGAGGATGTCATAAATAAAGATTTAAAGGAAATGGGAACTTCCTGGGAGGGTGTAAAGAGGGGGGCTTTAAATTGATTTGGCTGGAGCAGGAGCGTGCGTAGATGGGTTGGCCTCAGGCGGCTTGGTGCTGCAGTGAGTTATTAGTAGTAGTAGTATAGGCAAATATCTATCTTTTGTTAAGACAGGAAACTGTCCTTGTCAAAGCAGGCTAAAGGGCTAAAAAATATTTTTAGGTTGAAATTAGGTAGCATTGGTGCAAGATTCATTTTAGGAACTAGCTTAAATAACAACAAAAGAGTGATACTGTTTTATCCCCTCTCAAAACTTTTTCCTAATATTATATATACTACCATGCACTCTAGCCCCTTCAACACCCGATTATTTGCATAAGCTATTCTTTTGTTGTTATTTTAGTTAGTTGGAAAGGAATCTTAACTCAAAATTATCACAAACTTATTTTTGAGGATACACTATACAGGGAAAACAGTTTATCACTTACCATAATCATTTTCATATAATTTTTCAACGTCAACACTTTCAGCCTCTAGTTCAATGTCTTGAGCTTCAGCGACACATTTATCTACAGTAAAGCTTTTAAAACACAATAAACATAAAGTAGCAGCAATAAGTTTGTGAATTCTGCCCATTTTGGGCTAATAATTAAAAAACACCGGTATAAATGCAGTAATTCCACTTCTAGCTTAAAACTGACCAAATTATGCGCAATAATTCGACCGTTGCAAGATATGATAAGGAAGGCTAGGATAAACATTGCCAGTAGAATATTGTAAGTACAAAGATAAGGCGTAAAAGTATTACGTGTACATGCTGTTGCTATGATTAACCTATTTCCGGGTCAGATGCATTTATAATTGCAAAGAACTACATTTTTTTTTATTATTTATTTTTCTTCTCATACAAAATCAAAACACATCTTCTACAAGATGCTGCAGCGCTAAGAAAAACTTTACAGCTTTGTAGACGCACAGGCAGTAACTGTTGTACAAACAACAAATACTGGGCAGGCGCGTCCAAAATTTGAAGAGGGAGGGAGATGTCCAGTGTTTGCCTCCCAAAAATACAAGGACTTCACGATTTTCTGGTTATTTCCTATAATATTTTATAATATTAGCTCACTTCTAATGTTTTTTTCTGAAGTTATCTCTCCACTCTAAGATTAATGCCCAGACGCGCGGGCACACCCCACGTGAGTGCAGTCTGATAAAACCAAACTGCCAATTGCTTTGCTATTTCAAGAAGCCTTAAAGAAATCACAGGAATTAAGAAATTTACTCTAAGGATATTAGCAATAACAGGGATGAAGGAGGTTGTTAATTAAATGTCTTTTTAATATTTAGATGAGAAAACAAGTCGCAGTATTTTATAATACTGTTATTAAAGAAGAAAATATAAATTTGGAATTAATCGCACAAAGGTTTGGATTTCCTGCTAAATACCTTGTTGCATACAGAATATCTAGCTGAAGGTGCCCCTGGACCCTGGAGAAAATTTAAAGCAAGTATAGCGAATTTCTCACTTGTAGTAAATGGATCGGTTTAATTTTTGTCTCTTTTAACAATGCAAACTAGGGCATTTCAGCATAACCCATAGAATAATGACCATAGGCCTAATCTTGTAGGTCCAATTTTTCATATTTTGTGAAGTTCAATTCCATCCCTTAGAATTAGCAAGATACCCAAAAATTATTAAAACTCAAGTTTTTCAATAAAGAATGATAATTATATTTATATTTGGAACTTAATATTTGACAATTGTCTGGAAATCTTATGAAGCTGCATAGCTAAAAAAAAAACAACAAACAAATAAATATAATCACTTGATGTAGCTAAGATTTTAATTAATCAACCATGGAAGCAGTAGTAGCCGTGCTAGTGGCTGTGTGGTGATAGTCTTGGCAAGATCAGTTGCGGCATGAGAAACACTGCCAAGGGTAAAGGTAATATTTTGGAAAGGGTACTAATGCTCGTGGTAAGAGTAGTTGAAGTAGGATTACTTGTTTTCCATGTTGGAGCACTTGCGATAGGAGAGATAGCCGTAACAATAGGCTTGATATGAATAGTTTCAATAGGGATTTGGCAGGGTAGCCGTATTCGTGTACATATTCGTGACTGAAACTAGCTGTGGTGGTAGGAGTAGCCATGGTGGAAGTCACCTTGGTGAGAGTAGTCACAATATGATAGGTGCAGGTAGGAGTCATAATCGTTGTAGTATTAGAAAGGGCATTAGAGTTAAAAGTAGTGGAAATGGCAGCATGGTTTTGGAAGGAGTGGTCATTGCAAGAGTACCTTTAGTACAAGAGATAGAGTTATGATGAAACTTAGTAGTATAACAAGCAGTCCACATAGAAATGGTTCTATTAGAATATGTAAAGAAGCTCTATTTGGATTAGAACAAAGATTTAATTTGCAAGAAAGAATTAGTAATAATATTAAAATGACTAAAAAATAAAAGCCCCCTGATGCTGATAACGTGGTAAATTGTGTTTTTGAATATGGTGGTTACGAGGCTACAAATAAGTTAAAGATGATTACAAATCTGATTTTTGTAAAAGGGTAAGTACCTAGTGATTTTAGGAAAACCCTTTTTAAACCCCTGTATAATAAAGGTGATAAGAGTGAGTGTGGTAATCATAAAGGCGTTAGTCTGGTTTCTCTAGGATACAAATTACGTAGGTTGGTGATACATTTTAGACTTAGAGGTGCTGTAGGCAAGGTTTTAAGAGAAAAATAGTACAGTTTTAGTGAGGTTAGAGAATGTGTCGACCAAATTTTCAATCTTTGGTTAATAATTGAGAAGTGCCTGAGTCATCAAACATCTTTATCCCTCAGTTTTATAGATTATGAACAATTGTTTGATTCAACCGATAGAAGAGCGTTAGGGAAAGTCTTATCCCTGTGCTGTATACCAGATAAATATATTAAAGTGATTAGTGCTATGTGCGAAAATGACATTGCTGCGGTTAAGGTAGGAACTGAGGTTAGTAGGTGGTTTCCCGTTAAATCAGGAGTTAAGCAAGGTGATGTTCTATCCCCATTTATATGTATCATTTTGATGGACTTCGCCTTAAAGAGCACAGCAAAGCCAATGGGAGAACACAGAATCAAATGGTTAAGTAAAAGTTTCTTGTACTTGGTTTATGCTGATGATTTAAGCATCCTTGATGAAAGCGTATGTAAAACAAATGAACTTTTAGAGGTTTTGGGAGTTGAACGTGCTAGAATAGGTTTGATAATTAATGTTAAGAAGGCTAAGTCACTAAGGCTAGAAATAAGTGAAGACCAAAAGGTAATGCTGAGTAACGATAAGATCGATCAAAAGGACATTGGTAGACGGTGGGTGCAGTTATGGTGTTTAAAGTAGAATAGTCAAGGCCTGGGGTGTTTTTCACAATTGAAAAAGGTTTTGGAGAATAGGGAGGTAAGTCTGCGAGCCAATGTTATAATGTAGGCAGTAGTAGTAGTAATTTTAGATGCACTATCTGTGGCAGGAGTATTAACTTTAGTGGAAGCAGTCGTGGTAATAACTATCGTGAAAGGGTAGTCTTGGGTATATTAGTCATTCAGTAGGAGTAACAGAAGTAGGCACGATAGAAGTAGCCATTAGAAGAACCAATTATGGTAAGAATAGTCACAGTTAGTCCAGTATTATGAAGAGTTTTGGAAGGATCAATTAGTAAATTTGCAAAATGGTAAAATGGCCACGTTCTAGGAGGATAGTACAAGTAGTTATGCAGGTTGTGATGAGAGGGGCTGTTTCGGATTACTCATGGTGAGAGCTCGACAAAAGATTTCATAATTTGACACCGGATTTTTTCTAAGCTTTTACAATAATCAGTTTTGCTACATGAGGCAGATAAAAAAGAACAATAAATTCATAAATAGAAGCTAAATAAGGGAGACACATTGCTCTCTATTTAGTTTACGCTATTCCGTAAGTTACGCTTAAAGGTCTTTTGCCATTCATATAACTCATGAATAAGACAGTTTACGATTAAACCTGTGATTTTTGTTGATCGTGAAATAATTCCTTACGCATCACAAGTGTTTCAAGGGCTCCAAACGTACAAAACGGTTTTTTTTTACTCAAACAAAGGAGCAACATTAATAGTTAAAAAGACCTGAAGCTTATTGTGCTTTAAAAAAACGTTCAAACTCCGATTGAACAGCCCTTTTGTCTCAACCGTGCTGTTAAACAATTGGGACGAAAGTAAAACTTTAGCGTAAAGAGGAGAAAATTAAGGGAAGGGCTGGCTCCTTTATATACGGAATAGTTTATTTACTTTTTAGGTTTTGATGTTGTTCCTTACTTTCTGCAAAAAGTTTTCTTATCACATTTAATTTGTGATCATTTTTAAAATCACACTCAGGTTTCACTAGGATATGATATGGGTTACCAGCCCTCAATCTCTTGATGCTAATTTAAATGTGCTAATAATTAAAAACTGATTAGTAGCGTCCCTCTTTTTCAGATTTTCTGCTTACGAATTGAAAATCAAAAAGTTTGACAAAACTTGGATATTCTGAAAAAGCAGGCTTGTTGAATAAGTACTTAATTACATTTTTACTAGTGAATGACAAGTGAATGAAGAGATGTATTATTGTTCATAGGGATGGAAATTCAACGTGATGTTTTGTGTTCTATTTGGTCGAAGCCCTTGCGACCCTAACATAGGGTTCTTTTATGTTTGAAAGATTTTACTGATTTATAAATTTCTTATTAATTTTTTTTTCAAAATTAAGAGACAGTTGAATGGCATTTTCCAAAGTCACAAACGTGCGAGGCGGTTTTTTTGGAAAGTTAGAAAAACATGCAAATAGAATTTTGGTAACACGTTACAGGTGTATTAAAAAGTCAGAGCCATACGAGCATTATTTTTCAAAAAGTTCAAAAGTCCAGACACATGAATGGGGTTTTCAAAAGTTAGAGACACGTCAACAAAAATTTCATGAGTCTGAGACACACGACCGGGACAATTTCCCATTTGAATGGGATTCTCCCAAAGTCAGAGAAATGTAAAACGGATATCTTTCAAAAGGTTAGAAACATGCAACTAGAATTTTATTATAAGGTTAGGGACATACAACCGAGTTTTCAAAAGTGTGATCACTTAAAAAATCTGAAACTGGTGCAAGAGATTTATCCAAAGTGGGAAACTTGCGAACTGGATATTTTTCAAAAAGTTTTAAAATACAAACAAATGTTTTTTGAAAAACCAGAGGCATGAAAATAGGATTTTCAAAAGTCAAACACATATGAACGGGATTCTTGAAAAGTCCAAGACCATTGAAGGGGATTTTTTTCAAAGTTAGAAATGTGCGAAGCAAATTTTTGTCACAAAGTTAGAAACATACAAACATAATTTTTGTCAAAAGTTAGAGAAACGTTAACAGCGTTTTCAGAGGTCAGCGACAAATGAATAGAAATTTCAAGAGTAAGAGACAGTAACAATTCCGGTACGTGGACAATATATGGCTTGTGAGGTTGTTAAGGAATCATGCCCGTCTTTTTCTTTCTTTCTTTCGTATGCTAGTACCAGAAAGTTCATAATAAAAACTATCATTCAGTAATGTTTTCCACAAGGACTAGCTAAAAACTTGTCTCTGTTGTCAACTATTAGTCTTAGGCTTGCATTATCTTTCAGCACTAGCTTCCTTAGAAATGAGTTTCTTCAAAGGAGAACCAGAGCTTCAAAGAAGTTAGATCTCTCACTTTCATCTCAAAAACACAAACATTTTCAATGATGTCTCCATCAGTGGTTTTTTCATAGTTCAGATATTTATTTTTATGAGCATTCAATACTAAAATAACTTTATCAAGTGAAGAAACTTCATTGAGCTATTCATCTACACTTTTACGATAAGATATATGTTATAATCTGTTGATCAAACACATGTATTAAATAACTAGCAGTCTTGACCAAAAGCACTCTTTTACTTCGATTACTCGCTTACTGTGGTCGCCCATTGAATCCTCAAGGGCGGGGGGGTGGTGGAGTATTCTCATGACAATAGTGCATTATCTTTGAGCACTAGCTTCTCTAGAAATGTATCTTTTGAATAACTACCAGTATAACACTTAAGTTCTTTTGGCATCCAAAGAAATTTAGTATCTCACTTTCATGACAATTCCCAAATATGTTTCCAATGATCCTTCCATTAATGCTTGTTTCATAGTTCAGATATTCGTCCTTATAGGCACTCAATACTACTATAATTCCATCAAGAGCATATACTTTCTTGATATAATTCCAACTTTTTTTTAAAGTCTATGTAATGTTCCAGCAAATGTACAATGTCATTTTGTTTTGTCTCGATTAACGCATTTCTGCGCTAATGTTTTGGGTCTACGATGCCCAAGCCTAATAAAATAATCCGAGGCTGGAGAGCTAGGTCATATGATACCGTCAATCATTCTGTGGTGGACGACTTAAATTTATAGGTTAAGAAATATAACTCCCGAGAAAATAAAATCGAAGTCCTGAAAAAATTTAAGTGTTGAAAAAAATGTCATTAGATTTTTTTTTATAAGAAAAATATCATGACTACCATACGTATAGCATTTTCATTACACCCCCCAAAAATAATGTCATTATAAAGTTGTGTTACAAATATGCACAATGTGTTTTTTAACATGAGTAGTGATGCTACAGGCACTATAGAGATTCAATCCTTATTTGGGCACTAAAAATGCCTATACTAAACTGTAGCATTGACCTACCTATATGACCATACTAAAAGAGAGATACCTCATTAGCATAACCACTTCACATAGTAACTAGATCTGGTGAATGATCTAAATATTGCTGTCTGGGCATTATTAACAAGATAAAGTAAATCATTTCATTTAATTTCAAATTGGAAATAATAGAATTTATGATATAGTATTGAACTCTACTTAGCAACATATATATAGCAAGCATAGTGTAGTCCCTTGTATCATCATATTCATGGGAATGAGTGCTTATATACACACTTCTTTTGGAGGGAACTGATGATCATCGATGTCCCAACCTCAAATGGGCCAAATGATTCTTCCCCAACTTACACCCCCCCTTTTTGTAATATTTTTTTTAATTTTAAATTTTTCTTAACCTTAAACTTATTTTTATTTTTAACTTAAACATTTTTTCAGCTTTTTCAAGTCTTAAACTGCCATAAAACACACTTAAAACAAAAAATATCTTGTGATATTTTCGAAATACGAAATGTAGATGATATAGATATGTTAGTCGTGATTTTGCCTATTAGAAACAAATAACGTTTGTAGTAACACTTTTTTTAAACTTAATTTTCGAACTTAGAATTACGACTTTGAAACAAACACACAAAAACTAAAACAGAGACAAGCAAACGTTCACCCAGACACAGAGGCACAGAGAGAGAGAGAGAGAGAGAGAGAGAGAGAGAGAGAGAGAGAGAGAGAGAGAGAGAGAGAGAGAGAGAGAGAGAGAGAGAGAGAGAGAGAGAGAGAGAGAGAGAGAGAGAGAGAGAGAGAGAGAGAGAGAAACACGTATAAACACATAGAGTCAGATACACAAATACACAAAGAGAGACACGGGGACAAGCAAACATCCGCTTAGACAGACAGGCATAAAAAGAGAGAGAAAAACATACAAAACACGGAGTCAGACACAAAACTGCACAAAGAGAAACAAGCAAACACCCGCTCAGACAAACAGGCACAGAGGGTGAGAGAGACAAAAACACATTCCAACATACAGAATCAGACAACGAAACCCACAAAGACAGACACGGGGACAAGCGAACACCTGCTCAAACACACAGATACAGAGAGAGAAAGACAACGAAACTACCACTCAAGACACAAAACACCTACAGACACAGAGAGTCAGACACAATAACACAAAAAGACAGACGGGGACTAGCAAAATCCACTCAGACAGACAGGCACAGAGAGAGTGAGGGGCAAAAAACACATAAAAACACAGAGTCAGACACACGGACGCACAAAGAGAAACAAGTAAACACCCGCTCAGACACACAGGCACAGAGAGTGGGAGAGACAAAACACACAAAAAATACAGATTCTGATACACAAACATAGACATGGGGACCGAAAAGACACATATTTATACATATAATTACACAAAGAAAGACACGGGGAAAAGCAAACAGCAGTCCAGACACATAGGCAGAGTAAGAGAGAGACAAGGAAATAGTCGCTCATATTCCCGTAGAAATACCTCCCTAGAAAGGGAGAGACAAAACACCACAGACACACAGAGTCAGAGGCAATAACACAAAAAGACAGACAAGGGAAGCAAAAATTTGCTCAGATAGACATTCACGGAGAGAGTGAGGAAAAAAAACGCATGCAAAACAGAGAGTCAGACACACGAACACACAAAGAGAAGCAAGCAAACACTCGCTCAAACACACAGGCACAGAGATTGAGAGAGCCAAAACAAATAAAAAAACATAGATTCTGATACACAAACAAAGACAAATGGACAAGCCAACGCCCGCTCAGACACTTAGCCGCAGAGTGACAGAGAGAGAGAAAGACAGAGAGAGAGAGAGAGAGAGAGAGAGAGAGAGAGAGAGAGAGAGAGAGAGAGAGAGAGAGAGAGAGAGAGAGAGAGAGAGAGAGAGAGAGAGAGAGAGAGAGAGAGAGAGAGAGAGAGAGAGAGACTAAAACACCTAAAAACACAGAGTCAGACACACGAACAAACAAAGAGAGACACAGGGACAAGCAAACCTCCGCTCAGACAAACAAGCACAGTGACTGAGACTAAAACACCTACAAACACACAGAGTTAGACACACAAACACACAAAGAGAGACACGGGTACAAGCACACCTCCACTCAGACACCTAAGCCCACTGAGAGAGACAACACAGGCACAGAGAGAAAGAGAGAAGCAATCCCCTACAAGCACACAAAGTCAGAAATACAAAGACAGACTCAGAAAGAAGGAAACAGCAAGTCAGGCAGACAGGTACAGATATATAGAAAGGCAAACACCTACAAACACACATAGTCCGATACACAGACTTTGAGAGTCAGACACAGACACAAGCTAACAGCCGCTCAGACACACAAGCATAGAGATAGAGAAAAAAACATACAAACACACAATTTCAGTCATAAAATATACAAAGACAAAGACGAAAACATGCAAACACCAGCTCAGACAAATAGAAACAATGAAAAAGAAAATCAAACAACCAGTCAAACACACAGGCAAAGAGAAGGAGAGACACGCAAACACCTAAAAAATCACAGTGTAGCCGGCCACGCTAACCTAACCTACACGAGCCTAATTTAAAGTAATTACAGTTTGCTTGTCTCTATGTCTGTTTTTGTATGTCTGTTTGTATGACTTTGTGTGTTGGTAGATGTTTGCTAGTATCTTTCTCTCTCTCTCTCTTTGCCTTTGTTTTTCAAAGGCTGTTTTCCCATCTCTCTCACTGTGCTGTGTGGCCTAGCAGGTGTTTGCATGTTTCTGTGTATATCTTTGTGTGTTTGTATATCTGACTAGCTGTGTGTTTGCTCTCTCTCACTCTCTCTCTCCCTCTAGGTGTGCCTTTTTGTCTAATCGGATGTTTGAATTTCCCAGTGTCTGTCTTTGTATGCTCGTGTGTCTGATTTTGTGTGTGTTTGTAAGCGTTTGTTGTCTCTTTATCTCTCTGTGCCTGTGTGTCTGAGCGACTGTTTGCCTGTCTCTCTCTCTGTGCCTGTGTGTTTGACTGGCTGTTTGCACTTCTCTTCGTCTCTATGCTCCTGTGTCTGAGCGGTTGTTTGCTTGTCTCCATGTCTCTCCTTTTTTGTATGCATATCTGAATCTGTGTATTTGTGTGTGTTTTGTCTCTTTCTGTGCATTTGTGTCTTATCGGATGTTTGCTATTCTCTGTGTCTGTCTTTGTGTGTTCGAGCTGTGTGTTTTTAAATGTTTTGTCTTTGTTTCTCTCTCTATGCCTATTTGTCTCAGCAGCTTTTGTTTTCTCTCTCAATGTTTATGTGTGTATGAGCGGGTGTTTGGTATGTCTCTGTCCTACTCTGTGTGTTTTTTATATATATATATTATTATATATATATATTATATATTTATATATATATGTATATATATATATATATATGTATATATATATCTGTCCTACTCTGTGTATATGTCTCTGTCCTACTCTGTGTGTTTTATATATATATATATTATTATATATATATTATATATTTATATATATATGTATATATATATATATATATGTATATAAATATATATATATATATATATATATATATATATATATATATATATATATATATATATATATATATATATATATATATATATATATATATATATATATATATCTGTCCCTGTCTGTCTGAGGAGATTTTCTGCTTGTCCCTGTGTCTGTCTTTGTGTGTTTATGTGTCTGAATCTGTGTGTTTCTCGGTGTTTTGTCTCTCTTCCTCTGTACCTGTGTATCTGAGTGGATCTTTGCTTGTCTCTCTCTTTCTCTGCCCGTGTGTTTGGACGGGTGTTTGCTTATCCCCATGTTTTTCTTTGTCCGATTGTAAGTATAAATATGTGTGTTTTCGTCTCTCTACTCTCGCTGCTTGTGACTCTGAGTGGGTCTTTGCATGTTTCTCTATGTTGGTTTGTGTGTTTGACTGGTCCAGAATAACTGTAAGTTCTGGACCTGTCATGGTAACATTATTGATGTGAAAAGAAAGTTGAAAAAATTTCTAAGTTAAAAAAAAATTGGGGCGGAAGCACTGGGCTATGGAGGGCTAAGAGGCTCAGTAGGGCCTAAGGGATAGAGCCTAGTGGGAGGGGTATTGTAGAGGAGTGGGGGAGATTCATGGAGGGCCAGGAGCCATGAAGGGCCATTCACCGATTAATTCTTCATCAAACTTTTATACCTTCACTTAAAGTAAAAGGGATCTTTTGCTTATTGGTGCCAAGGTACCAAATACATATGTGAAATCGTGTGACCTTTGCTAAAGGACAAGAAATTTGTTACGCAAATAGTATACAAGCCAATTAAGAGTTCGTTGCTCCCAAGAGTGACCTTTGGAGGTGACCTTGGGTACCAGGAACTACATAATTCGTTACGCTATATCTGTTCCTAGATGTAATATTCTTTGTCATTTAGAAAAAGATTGTCTTAATAGGAGGCGCAATATTACCACTCACTCTAAACATCAAAAATAAAGGCATAGACGAAAAAAATTCCTTGGAATCAAAAGGGATTAAATATGAAGTTTTACCTCCACCCGCCCCCGCTTTCCCAAAGCGTATTCTGTATTTATTTGAATGTGCCATAAAAGTTAGGGTATTTTGGCATTAAAATGCACTCTTTAAGATATCTGGACCACACCTTCCTTCAAATAGACCAAACATGCCCTAAGAATGACGCATGGACTTATACTAGATAGAAATATCTATTAACAAATGAACTAACATCTTGTTTATACAATCCTAATAAGGGGGGGGGGCATTGCCAGAATTACTTCTCATTCAATTGGACTATCTGTTTCTACAATTAGCCATGACTTGATACCCACAACTATTCCATTTTAATTATATTTCATATTCCATAGTTAAAATGGAATAGTTGTGGGCATCAAGTCAAGGCTAATTGTAGAAAAAGCCAAGATAGATTGTCCAATTGAGTGAGAGGCAATTTTGGCAATAATCCCCTTTTATTTGGATTGTATAAAAATGATGTTAATTCATTTGTTAATAGATATGTATATCTATTATCCGTCCATGCTTCATTCCTAGGACAGTCCTTCATAATACCTGATAAGCACTAACAAATCACTGAATATAATTTCATAAAATATAAAGCAAATCAGTTTGTTTGAATGAAGCTTTAAAGCAAATCAACCTGCAGCAGCTATTTTCAGTCTCAACCTAAATAAACAGAGGTGAGAGAAAAATTCCTACGCACCCACACCCTTTTCTATCTTTATCTGATGGTTCATAGAGAGATGGCAAGACCAGGCATTGAAAAGCGCTCTTTTAGGCATCTAATGCCCCTTCCCCTCTACGCCCTGACCCACCATCCGTCCTTCCTAAGAGCTGATGCGTAATTATAAACCCTTACACGAAAAATCCATTGAATTAACTTAGTTAATTCAAGCTTCGAAATAAATGTCCATATGAACCATTTATCTTGTACAAATTACCTGGAGAGGATGCAGCACGTTGTAAAATTACTTCCTCTACAGCTAGAAAGATCAATATAAATGTTTTGATAATTTTAGATTTTTAGCTTTTTCAGATTGTTAATACGATAGCAAAATTGTTGTTTTGTGCCACAAAATTGTTGTAAACGGCACAATCTTTCAGTCACCCAAGGGGAGTGCTAGAACTTTTAATTTAAGTTGCAATGATTCCTCTCCTAATCGTTTAGAACTCTCGGTTGCATACAATTATCCATTGAGAAAAAGAACAAAAAAGAAAAAAATAAACAAACAAACAAACACGCATCCGCGATTTTTTTACAATTTTTAAAAAAGTTTAAATTACATATTTTTGTAGATAGGAGCTTAAAACTTCTACAGTAAAGTTTTCTGATACGCTAAATTTAGTGGTGCAATTTTCGTTAAGACACTTGCCTTTTTGGAGCGTTTCTTCTTTTTTAGAAAATCAGGCAAATTTCTTTGGTTTTGTAGTTTTCAAGTGTAACATTGGGACTCAATGAATTTGATATAGTTGTAATCAGCATAAAAAATTAATTTTTTCGATTTAATAATTGTTCAACCAAAATTTCAATCAAAATTTCTGTTTATAGAGTTTCGGTTACTACTAGCCCGAGGTCACTCCTTACTTATAGTTCTTTACCACGAACTCTGTGAAACAGTGTATAATACCTTCAATCAGTTAAATTGAAACACCATAGTACAAAGAATAAAATTTTATTGCAAATATTTCTATTGGGAAAGGCTACAGCAGGGAT
This sequence comes from Artemia franciscana, assembly GCF_032884065.1. Taxonomy (NCBI): domain Eukaryota; kingdom Metazoa; phylum Arthropoda; class Branchiopoda; order Anostraca; family Artemiidae; genus Artemia; species Artemia franciscana. Next base: position 25,645,235 of record NC_088877.1, read on the forward strand.
AAGGATATTTGCTACAATGATTGTCAGACTTCTTTGAAATAAAATTTCGCTCAGCAGTAGTGCTTTTCTGGCTTACATGAATGGCTTCAAAATTTTGCTTGAAGGCTCCAGTTGAGGCCGTTGACTTCTTTTTTTTTTTTGTAAATGTAATCACGACAAAACTGCGCAGGAAAAAGAAAATTACAACCACTAGTTCATAATTCTCCATACATCCTTTCAAAATCGAAGGTGGAAGTTTCCATATCGCTTTTAGTTCGGAGATTTCAGGGAACTCAGGGTTTGGGTAGTGCATAGATTCAAAACTTCAAAGATAGGCTTGTTTAAAAAGCCCCTGGAAGGATGAGGTCTTCAACGGTGTCGTCAATAGGACTGAGGCAAGCCGAAATAAACTTCTCCAACGTACTATACAAATGTTTCTTCGACCTCTCAAATGTTTCTGTCTCATCTGGATACACCTGGAAGGCAATTTCTTTATGTGAATTCACATTGACACCCAATGGCCAGGAAAGAAAGAGGAAGCGGAAGTGCTGGCCCAAGTAAGACCCAAGTAGTTCAAACGCCTTAGCAAGATTTTGTCAGAAATAAGAGGAAGTAAAGTAGATAAAGAGAAACCTTTTATGCAAGGGCTAGGGACCTTCTTTATCCAGAAGGGCTAGGGACCCCTCCCCCCAAATATTTTTCTGACTCGCAAAAACGTAGCAAAAATGAGTATAGACAATTCTTAATGTGTTTTCTTTATTTTTTTGTATAACCCAAAAAACCCTTTGAACCCCCCCCCCCATGAAAAAGGGATACGGCCTTGCTTATATGACATGGCTTTCTTGAATACTTTTCCGAACATATTTATCTGAACCGTATTTTTGTAAAGTAAAATGTCTACTAGTTATGAAAAAGATATAGCTTTATAAGTGCACATAACAAATAGAATCGTTTGTAAAACCCTTGAAACTCCAGCTTGTTCTAAGTGGTTCCACATGGTCATCAAATCAAAGACAGTATGCATATGTTTTCTAGAAAAAATCGTATCAATTATAAGCATAAGAAAAAATTTGAATGGAAATAACACATCAATTAGTTTCAATTTTAATGAAACTAATTTCTATTGGTTTCTCAAAACTTATAGATACGTAATGCTCATGTCCAGGCTTTGTTTTAGTAGGGGCCGTGGCTCATCTCTGGGTGAGTAGTTTATGATAGTTCTTTTATTGGCCTTGGTAGAATCAAACCAGGCTGAATGGGAGGAGATTAAACCAGGCACTACCACATGGAAATGACATTAAGCCAGCCACTGTAAAACGGAGTAACTTCCATAAACAAATTTGCTGGATGCAGGGGTTTAGTAAGTTACAGTTTCGGAGGGAATCCAGCAAAGAGAATCCAGATTCTTTGATTAGAGCATGATACCAAATATGTATTTATACTGTTTAGCCCATTTTTAATTTTTCAGATTTGGAGGGGGTCAAATGACGTCTTCTCCTACCTAAAACATTTCCTAATTGTCAAGAAATCTTTGAAAGAGCATATTCTTATCCCTCTTTTCATGAGTAATTTAAGAGAAAATTTTTCAAAAAAAGAAGTTTTGTCAAAAAGCGGAACTAGCCATGTGTTAATTATTTGTTTGCATTGGAGAGACAGAGAGAGGGAGAGAGAAAAGGTTTATTTAAACAGCAATCGTAGCTCAAATGGCTAATTTGATGTTGAAACACAAAACATGTTACTGTGCATTATATATTGACGTAAAAAAAGGGACAAGAGAGTTCTGGTAGGATTTATTCATTCTTTTAGTGGAATATCTATTATCTTTTTGTTTCATGTGATTATTTCATTTCAATTTCTGGTCATCTCGAGTTTCATTTATTCGTTAAGAAGTCCGAATCATCATAAAACTTTATTTTCACTCAAATCAGGTTTTAATATGGCTCTTTACTTTTCTTTGAAAAACTTCTTTTTTGAAAAAATCCCTTGTAATTATTATCTGCTTGTTTTTAATTTATGTGTTTTTATTATTGTTTAATATTATTTTCACTTGCAATTTAAGTCAGTTCTTATGCTTAAAAATTTAAATGTTTGATTCAAAATTTAATTGAAAAATGTGGACCCAGCATTCAGTCAAAATTATCGATCGGCAGTAGTTTTGGGCTATAAATTAATAAATAATAATTTCACCTTAGAATTTGGAATGTGTGGGGAAATGATTAGAATGTATATGAAAAGTCTGCCCGAGTTTAGGTCTCCTATAGAGCTGAAGCCATTTTGAATCCAATCCTGCTGGACACCTTAGAGCATGGACGTATATTAAACAATCATTTTATTAAAATAATCTTTTCATGTAATAAGTTATTGTAACGATTCCTTTGTTTAAATAAGTGAATGTCAATGTTATTTATTAAGACAAAAAATAGTTATTTTTTTCTATTTAATAGAAAAACTACGGCACGAACAGCCAGCCAGGCTTGTTTTCCTATTATTATTATTAGTATTCTTTTGTGTTTTTTTTTGTCTCAGCTGAATTTCTTCAGGCCCTGAAATTTAGTTGAGATGCCTCAATAGCGGAAAATTTTAGAGCAGGTCATGCCTTAGAAAACTGATACGCGAGTCAAAATAGAGCTCACGGAATCGCAATGAAAATACATATTACCACATTTTACTTCCAAAATTTATCGTCCTTGTTAAGGTTTCCGTAATCCAGTATACATACACTAAAAATGTCACACCGATAGGAGAAAACCAAGGGTTTGGGCCATTTTGGGATTTCACAAACCCCTACGACCCATTTTTTGAAAGTATCTTTTTCCTCTTAGGTTTGTTTAGCCCAGTATACATGCCTTGCAAGTTATTAGCCAATCAGAGACGAAACAAACTTGGGCGTAATTTGTGCGTCTTGAATCAACGCAAAATCCTTTTTCGGTGACTTTCGTCTTCATTAAGATCGCCTTGTCACTGTCTACATGCCCTGTAAGTCTAAGCTAATCTTAGAAAACAAAATATTTTCACCTAGCTTTAGATTGCGTATAGATACAGCCAATATTCAAAATATTTTTGTTTTTATTCAGGCCTACCTGGCCTATCTATGTGCCTGTTATCTACCAGTCTATCGGAGACGAAATAAAAGTTGGGCCCATTTTCGGGTGTCACGAACCGGTACTATCAAACTTATTTTCATTTTTTTTTCTTCATTTGGCGTCCATCTAGCTAAGAAACATGGGAACTGTCATTTTTAAGCACATCGAAGAGACTGAATTTAGCGTAGCGTTTCTGTGAGACCCGAGTCTTTCAGTCTTTTGGTCTCGATTGATCAAATATTCAAAGTCAATCAGCTGGCTGATTAAAAGTTTTACGAGTCTTGATTGATGTGGAAAAGAGTTAGGAGAATGAAAAAACGTGAAAAATGTTTTTTTCTAGTTTTTTTTTTGTTAATAAGGTCTCCTCGACTCATCAGTCTTCACATGCAAGTTTCGAACTCTTAAGAAGAAACTGTCTGTCCTTTTTTTGGACACATCAATACATAGATGACAAAATATTTTTTAATTCTTATGCCTTTCCCTAAACATAATATTTTGAGCCCTAAACTTATACTTGCAAAATTTTTAGCTGTAGCCCCACCCCCGTCGTTTCAAAGATTTTACACGTACGCTATTTTGATAGCTCGATTGAATATACTGTCTTTTCATTTACTTTACTACTTCATCGTGACCAGATTCAATGTCTCGCTTCGGCTAAAACTATCAAATTTTTTATTGGATCGGAGAATCACATTTTTCAGTTCCCACTGGCCCTCTTTTGAAACAAAAATACGAAGTCCTCTTGCCTCTTCTTCTTCTAAAAATTCTTAAGTTTCAGATAGGTCCTCATAAATCTTCCTCGAGATCATTTTGATATGCCTGGATACATTATTTATTCCAATACATCTTTGCCCCTCTCCCAAATTCAAGTCTCGAGGTCCGCTTGGTCCCTAGTGTTCTTCGGAAATTTTTATTTTGATCACCCAAGCTAAGGTAATACAGACACGCTATTGTGTTTTGACATTTAGAGCATACTTGGATATTTTCATTCATACCTCGCTTGTTCGCTGGAAATGGATTCTAGTCCAACAGGGGCTCAGAGTGCAAAAATCTTAAAACACATTGCACAGATAAATAATTTTAGGCCCCGCCCATCTGTCTGCTTCCCCAAAAAGTTTTCACTACAATTTAGGGATCAAGTAGGACAAGCTCCCTCAACCCCTCCTTCTCAGTCAAAATTTTTGATCTAGTACCCCAAAGTTCGTGCAACTTGATCTCCCAAGCTACTCACAAGACGTTGCAGATGAGTTATTTTGATAACCTGGTAAAACATAGTGTCTCTTAATTAGCCTTGCTACTTAGCCTTGAATAGACTCTGATTTCTATAAAGGACTATATTTTAAAAGTACTTAGGATCGAAGCTATAAAATATTTAGCCGTTCCCCAAGCACCAACACCTCCCCGTCAGGACTCAGGAACTCCCGTTCCTGATATATTGTAGATATCCCATTTTGATGACCTGGCAACGAATAGATTTTTTTTATTTACCTCGATACTTAACTGTGAATAAACTGTAGGCTCCATAGGAGTATTACTATGAATAAAACTATTTTAATAGATCAGAAAAAAACTGTTTACCCCGTTCTCCCTCTCCCAACACAAAATTCGAAGTTCATTTGTCCCTCCATCACCTCTCTCTAACAGCACCTGAAAGTTTAAATTCATCCTCAAAGCCATTCCCGAAATATTGAAGATAGGCTTATTTTAATGGAATGAAAACACATAGTGTCGTTTTATCTACCTTTTCCCATCCCTCCAAGTCAAAATTTAGTACCCTCCTCCAAACATTCCCCGAAAGTTCAACTCATTCCTCCAAATCAATCACTGCAAATAATATGAAAACTAGGATGCACATAATTTTATTTTATTTACCCTTGGGAAGCTCTGAGAGCGTAGTCTAGTGAACGATCTCTTAGATTTCCTTGCTTATCGGACAACCAAACATGATTGCAATTTGTGCTAAAAACCCGTCTATGAACAAAGTGCAGTTTAGATATTTATGGGCTATTGCCCTTGAGGCAAAGCAAGTCATATCAGCCCCAGAGGCCCATTGTTAGACCTTTCAACGTTTGTGAGCAAATGATGGTTTCCAAATTTTGATGCAGCATCACGATTGTTAGGGAGTGTTGGGTAGCATAGAAGAGCATGGGAGGGAGAATTGTTCCCTCTAATCCGAAGAAGATGGAAATAAATACATTGCCGGCACTTGGCTCTTTACTCAGGCAGCAATAGAGCGATACCTCTTAAGGCAGTTAATGTGATTAAATAGGTACTTACCACCCTAAATAAAACCTGCTTTATCTTAGTGTACACGGACAATTACTTTTCTTATGCAAGAAAAAGAGAATAGAAATCATTTGGAATGTCATGTTTAAATTCTTGACAAAATTAAATTCTTGACAAAATCTTATTTGATATGATACACATCAGCATTGAAACATTGATCACCTCAAAGTAAAGGTTATTGACAGATGTCTTACAGCTAAATTCGATCCTGTAGTGGGGAAATAGCGACCACTTTAAGCATATTAACCTATTATCAATCATTAATCCCAGAATTCATTAGAATACCAAACTTCATTTATTTATTAGATGTTTGCTTACCTGATGCTGAAATAATATCCCTTGACTTATAAGGGCCTGAGCAAGAATCATTCCTTGCAAGGAGTTTGGTGTCAAACCACTTGTTCCATGAGCAAGAAGAATACTATTGACTCCTTCAATATTTGCAATTTTCTTTGTGGTATCGACTTCATCATAGCGCCGATTTGCCGATGAGGAATTCGGCATTCCCAGGTATCGCTCACTGAAGTAGGACACTGAAAAATAAGTTTCCATGTTAATTGTTATTTTTTCGAAAGAAAACTAAGATTATTACCAAAAAATTCTGTTTTTATAGTTTTTGTACTATTGGGCCAGTTACTTCTCACTTACAATTTGATACCACAAACTATTTGATGGTACTAGTAGCTTTATGGATTTTGCAGACCAAGAAGTCTGGACAACCATTTCCTGTAATTGCGGCCATAAAGTGCTATTCAAAGAGCTTGCATCCTTCTCAGCCCTACACATGGAGGGGGAAAGGAGGCAAGAAAAACTTTGCCTGTTTCTATTACTTCTTACCAATATTAGTTTTAGCCAAAATGCATAAAAAAATACCGTGGAACTACATCTTAAGTCCTTGTGAAGACTCAGTCTGGATTTTTTTTCGCACAGTAACATTAAAACTGGTTATCATTTTGGTCTTTTTAAGGTTTTCGGATTGTTCTGATCCCTTGTTAAAATATATACAAATATTTTTGCAACTACCAGTTTTTTGCTCATTATGCAATTTAATGTATGTTCATACTGTTTTTTCTTTTCAAAGATATTTGATTATTCAAGTAAGTCCAATTTCTAACAACGATTTCAACTAACCTTCAACTTTTGGTTTTCTTTTTTAAGGTTTTCGAATTGTTGTTATCCCTTGTTAAAATACATCGAATCATTATTTTTAATAATTGCAAATTTTCGTTTTTGGGCCTTCCTTCTGACATTATGTAACTGGTTGCAGAAGTCTGATTTCTAACAACGATATCTACTAAGTTTCAATCTCTCGGCTTTTCTTTTTTAAGGTTTTTGAATTGTTGTTATCCCTTGTTAAAATTCATCGAATCATTATTTTTAATAATTGCAAATTTTCGTTTTTGGGCCTTCCTTCTGACATTATGTAACTGGTTGCAGAAGTCTGATTTCTAACAACGATATCTACTAAGTTTCAAACTCTCGGCTTTTCTTTTTTAAGGTTTTTGAATTGTTCCAACCCCTTGTCCAACCCTAGCGCTTGGGCGCTAGGCCCAAGTACTTGGCACGCTGCGGGCTTCTATATATGAATTCCCATTGTCGCCAGTCATCTAACCCCAGAAAATTTGCCGTCTTTTCATACTAATATCTTTTCAAAGATATTTGATTTTTAAAGCATGTCCGATTTCTAACAACGATATCTACTAAGCTTCAAACTATTGTTTTTTTTAAGTTTTTTGAATTGTTATAGTCCATTGTTAAAATGTGTATGTCTTTTTTTGCAATTACCAGGTTTTTTCTCTTTACACAGCTTAATATCTTTTCATACGGATTCTTTTCGAAGATGTTTGATTGTTAAAGCAAGTCCAATTTCTAACAACGATTTCAACTAAGCTTCAAACTTTTGGTTTTATTTTCTTAAGGTTTTTGAATTGCTGTAATCCCTTTTTAAAATATAAATCGTCGTTTGTAACAATTGAAAATTTTCGTTCTTTGGACCTTTCCACTGACATAATATAACAGATTCAAACCTGTAGGATTAATCACGTAGCCATTTGATTTTGTCAAAAAAAAAAAAATCAGGTATTTTTCTAGTTTGAATATGAAATATTGAAATTATTGCTCAGGCACCGTAAAGATTTTTGCTGTTTACTTAATAACTTTTGTGATTTTGAATTGAACTTAAAAAAAAATTCAACTTTTTTTCATCACTTAAAAAGACATTGCTTATCAAACAGTTCGTGGTAACGAACTGTAGTAAGGAGCGACCCGGCTCAATAGTAACCAAAACTATAAAAAATTGAATTTTGATATCAATAGCTACATCAACAGAATCGGATTTTAATGCTGATTTTAAATATATAAGTTTCATCAAGTTTAGTCTTACCCATCAAAAGTTACGAGACTGAGAAAATTTGCCTTATTTAGGAAAATAGGGAGAAACACCCCCTAAAAGTCGTAGGATCTTAACGAAAATGTCACCATCAGATTCAGCGTATCAGAGAACCCTACCATAGAGGTTTCAAGCTCCTATCTACAAAAATGTGGAATTTTGTATTTTTTGCCAGAAGACAAATCACGGGTGCGTGTTTATTTGTTTTTTTTGTTTTTTTTCCCCAGGGGTCATCGTATCGACCAAGTGGTCCTAGAATGTCGCAAGAGGGCTCATTCTAATGGAAATGAAAAGTTCTAGTGCCCTTTTAAAGTGACCAAAAAATTGGAGGGCATCTAGGCCCCCTCCCACGCTCAATTTTTTCCCAAAGTCAACGGATCAAAATTTTGAGATAGCCATTTTGTTCAACATAGTCAAAAACCATAATAACTATGTCTTTGGGGATGACTTACTCCCCCACAATCCCTGGGGGAGGGGCTGCAAGTTGCAAACTTTGACCAGTGTTTACACATAGTAATGGTTACTGGGAAGTGTACAGACGTTTTCACGGGGAATTTATTTTGTTTGGGGGTGGGGCTGAGGAGAGGGGGCTACGTTGGAGGATCTTTCCTTGGAGGAATCTGTCATGGGGGAAGAAAAATTCAATGACAAGGGCGCAGGATTCTCTAGCATTACTATAAGAAAACAATGAAAAATTAACATGAAAACGTTTTTTCAAATGAAAGGAAGAAGTAACATTGAAACTTAAAACGAACAGAGATTATTACGCATATGAGGGGTTTTAAAAATACTTTAGCATAAAGAGCGAGGTATTTAGGAGGAGATAAATACCTTGCCCTTTATGCTAAAGTATTTTTAGTAATTTCAACTATTTATTCTACGGCCTTTCTGATTCAGGGGTCATTCTTAAAGAATTGGAACAAAACTTACGATTTAGTGTAAAGAGCGAGGTATTAACGAGGGTACAAACCCCCTCGTATACATAATAAAAATATAAGGTTATGAAAGTTTGTTACATAAGTTAATTCTTAAGTTACGTATATTTTTTACTAATAAAAACGTTCGTTAAAAATTAAAAGTTCTAGTTGCCTTTTTAAGTAACCAAAAAATTGAAGGGCAACTAGGCCTCCTTCTCCACCCCTTATTTCTCAAAATCTTCTGATCAAAACTAAGAGAAAGCCATTTAGCCAAAAAAAGAATTAATATACAAATTTCATTTTAATAATCTATGTTCGGAGAGCCAAAACCAAACATGCATTAATTCAAAAACGTTCAGAAATTAAATAAAAAAAAACTAATTTTTTTAGCTGAAAGTAAGGAGCGACATTAAAACTTAAAACGAACATAAATTACTCCGTATATGAAATGAGTTGTCCCCTCCGCAATCCCTCGCTCTTTACGCTGAAGTTTGACTCTCTGCCACAATTCTACTTTTTAAAACAATTAAAAGCATTTGCGTAAAAAGCGAGGGATTGCGGAGGGGACAACTCGTTTCATATACGGAGTAATTTTTGTTCGTTTTAAGTTTTAATGTCGATCCTTACTTTCAGCTAAAAAAATTAGTTTTTTTTTCAATTTAATATATATAAGAACAGAAATTTTTACTAAGCTTCAAACTTTTGGTTGTCGTTTTATAAGGTTTTGGATTGTTGTAAATCCTTGTTAAAATATATACAAATATTTTTAAATTACCAGTGTTTTGCTCTTTACGCAATTTAATGTCTTTTCATACTAGATATTCAAAGATGTTTGATTATTACAGCAAGTCCGATTTCTAACAACGATTTCTAATAAGCTTCAAGCTTTCGGTTTTTTATGGCCTGGGTACCGTACCAGGGTCCGGCCTTGAAATCGGGAAGATTGTTGTTGTTGTTTTTTTCCTAAAACTGGGGTGTTGACATTTTTGCCTATAAAAGATCTAAATAGGCCATAATTGTGCATATCTGTTTGTATAGGAAAAAAACGATTCTGAATGTCTTCTCTCCTTAGTTTGTCATCAATATTTCATAAAGTTAAAAAGGCCTTCGACATTCTCGACAGTAACAGAATATGCTACCTAGTGACCAAGACTTTGTTTGATCAATACAGAGTAAAATCCATTGACTGCTTGATATATTTTTTTTCAATTAATCGATATCAGCTCTCTTGGTTATCCCAAGTTCTTTTTTTATCGTTACAATTAAAAAAAAAGTAAAGTAAGGAAATAAGTGTGCAGCTTGTAATGCTAAAATGCAAAAAAAGGTACTGATACCATCCATTTGTTCTCATTTTTAAAGCTATAGCTCGAAGAGTAAAAAAAAAATATGTCTGCCATATTATAGCCGAGTATAAACAAAAACTTAAATAGAAGTTCATTTGAATTAAATGACCAGCAGGGAGGGGGATCAAATCTTGGTATTTGGAAGCAGAGAGAGCTCAGAAAACCCCATGAGTAGATACTTATTCGGATGCCTCTTTTGATGTCATTAGTTTCCTAATTTAAAATTCTGTAGCTGGAAATTTTTTAGATTATATGGAGCCTAAAAATAGTGAATAAATAAAAATTTCAAACAATTTTTAGAGAACTAATTAATATTTTATTTTAGACAGAAAGTTATATATATTTTAACTTTGTTACATATTTCATCATAACATGGAATATCACCCAAAAGCTGATGTGTTTTTAGTTGATTGAGCTAATGGCTTTAATTTTAAAATTAATAACATAGAAGTCAACCATCGAAGATTTAACAATAGAATTCAAGAATGGAAAAAGTAAATTTGAAAAAAAAAATCACCTGCTTCATGACCAGAAAAACAACGTAGTTATTTTTTTATTTCATTATATAACGGCAACATTTTTTTAGATCTCTTCCATTTTTAGATCTGTTCCTTGTAAGGCAATGGAGAATATTTAACCGTTTTTCCTCAGATTTTCGATGCCCCAGGTGTCACACAGTTCCTGATAACAACTGTAAGTAAGGAGCAATTCGGTCCAATAGCAACCATAACTCCGAAACGAAATTTTGACATCAATTATATCAAATAATTGGCTTCTTATGATGATTGCAAAGATATAAATTCATTAAGTTTAGTGTTACCTATCAAAGATCAGGAGCCTGAAAAAAAAGCCTGATTTTGATAAAAGGGAGAAAACACCCACTAAAAGCCAAGAAATATTAACGAAAACTATACCATCAGATTAAGCACATCAGATAATTCCATTTAAGAAGTTTCAATATCCCATCTTCAAAAATGTAGAATTTTGCATTTTTTTTTTTTGTCAGAAGAAATTTTTTTTATTTATTTTGTCTCTAAGGGGTGATCGTATCGAACCAATGGTCCTAGAATTTCAAGAGAGGACTCATTCGAACGGAAATTGAAAGTTCTAATGAACCCACAAAAATTGAAAATCAGATATTCCCCTTCTCACACCTCGTTTTTCCCCAAAGTTGTCCAATTAAAATTTTGAGATAGTCCTTTTGTTCAGCCTAGTTGAAAGGTTCAATAACTATGACTTTGAGGATAAATTTATTGGGAAGTATTCATCTATTTTTCCCCAGGAGGAAGATTTGCTACTGGTGGTGGGTTTCCACGGGGAGAATTTTCCGTCAGGAGAGAAGTTTCCAGGGGTGAATTTTCCAGGAGAAATTTCAAACTGGGGGAATTTGACAGAATCTCTACACAGAACATTATTTGTCTTACTTTCCGTTGACCGACTCAATTTTTCATGTGAAGATGTTCCAGGGGAAGTGTCCAGGGAAAATATTCAGCGGAGTCAAAATTGTCTGGAAGATTTTTCGGTGGTGGGGGAGGGAGGGGGTTATTTTTCGCGGAAAAAATCCTCCCTGGGGACGTGTTCACGGGAAAATTCTCCATGGGACAACTTTCTGCAGAAACAGCTTCCAGACGGGGAGAGGGATTTCCGGAGAAAATTTTCCACGGAAGGGAGATTTCCGGCACGATTTAAAAAACGATTTAAAATTAAAATTTTCTTCAAATGAAAGTGGGATTAGGAGAATTTTTCAGGCAGAATCACACGCAAGATTTACAGGGGGAAATTTCAGCGCGAATGGAATTGTCCGGAGGGAATTTTTTCGGGGGGGAGGAATATTTTTCGTGGGAAGAAATTCCACGGAAAAGTTTTTTTTTACAAGTACTAGAAAACTTTAGCTTGAAGAGTAAGATGTTGATGAAAGAGGAGAACTTCCTCACATACGGAATGATATCTGTTCGTTTGAAGTTTTAATTTTGTTCCTTATTTTCTGTTGAAAAAACTTTTTTTAACCACAGTCATTACACCGGCTTACAGTATTCTAACATTAGTTCGTAGATTTAGCTTCCTAATCTTCTAAACTTTTTTCAACTGTGAAGAAACAACTCATGGTCAGACAATGCCACTTTTTACGCCTCCACTACATCGCTCCTCTTTCCTAATAGTATTTTTGGCTAATTCATGGTTTCTTTATTCTCATTTGATCAGATAACACACTGTGACTGTTTATTTATAAGACGAGTTTTATTTTACCTTAGCCTGCAGTAGGGTAGAGAAAATTTTCCGAACTCATAGGTTCATTCTGAATGTGTGATTCTCACGTTTGGTCGTGGTTTTCCGTGGCTTAAAGGATACCAGAGAACTACCATGTACAAGTTTAGCGGATTATGTTCCCCAATATAAATTCTCGCTTGGTTGTAACCACATAAAACCACCACCGTCCAAAAACATATCTCTTTATGGAAATCGGGAGTAGCATTTATTTCATTTTTAACCTTGTTTATCTTAATAAGTGTGTGCTATATTTACTTGCACTTTAACACTTTTAAGGTCAAGGCTGGTGGCCTAGCACTTAGAGCGGTAACACAGCCAACTACTAAAGGAATAATATCTGTTGGTTGATTTTTAATGTCACTCTTCACTTTCATCTGAAAGAGCTTGTTTTTTTAAAGTTAGTTATGTATCACACCAAAGAAAAATGCTTCGGCTTTTTCTCAGCAAGTCCTAGTAAATAACAAACCACGTTGTCATCAATATTACCCCAGCTGCACTTTGAAGCCATATACATTATAAATTCATGTGTTGTGCCACCATGTATATGAAAGAGTATTTTTTGTCAAAACTTGTGTTTCATCTTTTGTTGCTTTTATTAACTTTTTATTAATTTATTCCTTTTATTAATTTTTTTTAACAACACGTTTAGTTGCTTACAAAAATATACAACCTAGATACAACAATTTGAATTCAAATGAAGCCTTAAGCATCCCTCGATGATGTTTCAGCGCCCCACAAGAGGCGACTAAAAAAAGAAAGAAAAATGGAGACATTACTGTTTTTCATTGCAAAAAGTGATTTTTGTTCTTTGTCAAAGTGGGAACTGTAATTCTCCTAACCGAGGTTTTCGGCTATGAAACGGTGAATTTTTCATTTGAATTTGACGTCAATTTTGTGGGGTTTCAGACTATTTTTCAAAAAATATTTTCCCAACGTTATTTTTGCAACGTTGTTAGCCTTATTTTCGCAACGAGCTTTTATCATTGGGCTAATATTCATCGAAATAAGAGTTATGATTCCTGTATCAGGTTCAAATTGTGATTGTTCCTAACTTGACAGTTTGTTTTTTTAAAACACGGTTTTAAATTTTCTGTTGCTGTGGGTTTGGATCAGGTCTTTACTAGGCTATTCCTGTGAAGACAAAAATTATGATATTTATTTGTTTGTTCTGCTTTTATTTTGAGTTTACAGTAATTTCGCTTTTTTTTAAATTCAGCCTTATGTAATTAATATATATTGAATTGTTTGAAACACTGAAATTTGGACACCACTTGATGATTTTCTCTACATTTTATCTAAATTAATGACAGAAGTCTCGAATGGCCTCCAGGACTGAGAAAAAAAAAAGGAATTTAAAGTAAGTATATCATAAACTTTATCAGGCTAGGATAACGCAGAAAAAATTAATCATTGTTTGTCGGTATTGGATTTTGAACTATCATTAATTACGAAATATTTGTACTAGATAAGACACGCTTCTCTACTGGTTTCCAGATAACACTCTAATGTAAAGTTTACTTTGTCAACCATTAAAGCAAAATATTTCCAAACAATTCAATATTTCAAATATTTACTTATCATAGAGTTGGACGTGGTTTGTTGTCTATCGCAATAACATTCACGGTAGAAGAAGAGTGGGGGAGGAGGAGTGTAATAGCATGTCAGTTTTCATTAATGTTTTCTTTAATTCGTGGAAAAATTACAGAATTTATACTTATTACACATCTTCAGTCTTCCAAGGTGTAGGGTACTCCTTTCTTCCATGCTTGTATGATATACGCCCTACCTAATATTCTTCTAATTTTTTTCTCTGGCTCTGCTTTTTATTTTTCTGATTAAAGCCTCTCTACACCTCAAGCTGGGCTGTTTAAAAACTTTTAAAAACACTATTACAATTATCAAAGTAAAATAACAACAATAATTCAGCGAAAAAAAAAATTAAAGTTTTTAGAGACTATACCATAGAGAAAATTAAAACCATTAAAATGATCTTTGCTCTTGGCCACCTACAGCCAAGGATGTATTCATGGTGGAGGTCAATGATCCCCCAGAGGTATGTAGTGATTTAAGAAATGTGTAATAAATACAAAATAAACTTGTTATTTAGCTGTTTCGAGTAATCCGTGTAGAAGGTTAAATATAAAATTGCTAAATAGAAAAAGAAAAAAAAATTACTGAAATGCACATTTGAGTAATTGTTATAAATTTATTTTTCAAGAAATTCTTTTAATATACATGAAATTTAGTCGTAGTTAAGCAAAAGCCAACACCTCCCACTCCTTATACTCACAAATTTTGAGTCTTGACCTTCTCTAAAATGAGTCTCAGGAAACCCCCATGTTTACAACAATTTTTATATTCGTAAATTTTAAAGAGGCAAAACTAAGACAAAAAACGAGCTAAAAACACACAAATGTATATTTCTGTAGTCTCCATAATGAGAAAGAAAACAAAAGCTTGAAAAATTTTGATTCTTTGAACTTTATAGTGGAAGTAAATTTTTAAGAAATGCCATAGTACTTAAATATACGAGTGGGCAACGAAACGACCAAAATTATTCCTGAAAATTATAAGAATCTTGATTTGAGGGAGGGGTTTGGAACAGGAAAACTTGCCGCATAAGTGTAATCTCTTGACTCACTTGAAGATGGTTTAACTGATCTTACCGTAATGTTTAGGATTGGCAAGTGGAGCGACTAGTGCTAGACAATTGGCAGCTTCAGGATCTATTGATAGCAGCATTGTTGCAATATGACCTCCATACTCTTGACCCAAGACCACTATCTTCTCCCTGTCAACATATTCCAAGTTTTCTTTTAAGTACCTAGAAGGAACGAACTTGGAAACAGATTTTACTTGTTGTTTAGCTCTTCATTGAAATTTTTGAAGTTGGGAAATGGACCCATGAAAAAAAAACAGAAAAAGAAAAAAAGGATGCAGCCAGTGGATTTGAAAATTAAAGACCGTTTGAGAAATGTGTTTCATTGAGCTCATGAACAAATAATTGTTTTCATCCAATAACAAGCAGCCACCAACAATCCTCATTCCTTGTTCTTTTGTTTACTCCAAAGACTCATAATCTGGCTTTTATTCTAGGATTGAAAATTTAAAATTTTTAAATACGTATTTATGACATAGTCCTGTGCTCAGTGAACTTCTTTTTTCGATGATCCCGCATAAAGTAATGAAACTACACGAAGAGATAAGTCACTCCTTACATTGGATCCACTCTGTCTGAGAATAGTCTTCATGGGATATTGGAAAAAATGGACCTGAAAATGGAATTTTTGTGATCCCTACCACGCCATCCCCATTAATTTCGAAGCCCCCCGACAGTTTGGGTGCAAATTGTCAATTGTTGTTTTATAAACTACTGAAATTGAAATGAACGCTAATAAGCCAGAAAATGTTACTTGGAAGTTTCTACAGTTTTAAACGGATTGATAGTCTCAGGCTTTTCGCTTAATAGCAATTTAGATTCATTCAGACAAAGGCTGTTGATTTTCGGAACAAAATGACTGAAAAATGTATTTCATTACGGTTCTGCATCTTGTGATGCTTACCAAGTATTTCGCTAAATATGCGATTGAGACCCCCTAATCCAGGTTCTCAGATCTGTGTGAATTTGATGGTGTGATCGTTGTTACAACAATACCTGCAACTTAGTAGATAGTGAACCACGTCCCATAGTAACTGAAATTCGAAAAAAAAACAGACTTTCAAAGGAACGGCCAGGTGAGAAAATTTGCGGTGCTTGTATGATATACGCCCTACCTAATATTCTTCTAATTTGTTTCTCTGACGCTCAATCTTAATGATATATACCAGAGTAAGATAAAAATTGTATACTTTAGAAATAAATTTGGGCTATATATTTGCACATTAGAGGGGAAGGGGTAAAGTATAGCGGATCTGCATATATAATTTTAAATACAATTGTTCTGCATATTATGTAGTAATTTTTTTTTTAACTTTACACTGTCCAAATACTTTACCCCGCCCCCCTAATGTGTTAAAATATATAGCCAAGATTGTGTATTTTCCATCTATTTTGTCACTCCTTTTTGTCTTGTCTTGCTCTAAGCTTAAAGAAAATAACGGCAAAAATAGGTTCTATAATGCATCAATGAATGAAGAACTTGACTGGCAGGGTGTAAATCATACAAGTACCAAATTTTCTAACTGACACTAACCTGGAAATTGTAACCTTAACGTGTAGTATATATAATAGTCGTATATTGAATTAATACCAAGAAATAGAACAACAATAACCTGAAACTCTTCAAACTCAACATTAAATAAAAATAATACGTACAGCATGGAAATTTTCCCGGTCAACACACCACAAACGAAGATTTACAATGGCCCAGTCTCAAAAACAGGAAAAACTGCACTTTTGCTTTGTTAATGCTGATGCCATTCCCTTTTGTGCATTTTAAAAACATTAAAATCTTAAAACAACATTGAACAACATTAAAACTCAAAACGAAAAGGTATCATTCTGTGTGTAAGAGGGACTCCCCCTTCCTCAACCTTCCCTCTTTACGCTAAAGTCTTAAAGTAAAAAAAAGGATCATAATAAAATTCAACTGACCTTTGTGTTTAAGCTGTCTCTCTTAAAGACTTGTAACAAAAAATCAAACTTCAGTATAAAGAAGGGGGTTTGAGGAGAGAGCAGCCCTCCTCATGCGGAATAATTTTTATTAGTTTAATCTTTACGGTTGCTCCGTACTTTTAGTTAAAAAACTTGTTTCTTTATTTAATTTCTGACCGTTTAACAGACAATGCCTTTTCCTCACTCCATGTAAAATCCCCTCCCCAAAGTTTCCCGGAAACTTTCCTCCCAATGAAAATTTCTCCCCTTCAATTTCTTCCCCGCTGAGCAATGGGTAAATTGTGTAAAATATAGTCCTTTCCCCAGGGACTATGGGCATTCATTTTTTTTTCAACGTCAAACCTTCATCAAAGCATCAAGACTAGTATCAAAGTAGCAATATCAAAGTAAAAAAATAACAAAGCAAAGGAAAAATTAAAGTAAACAATGTATGAAAGTAACAATAAGCAACTTGAACAACTTACAGCCCTTGCACAGTAAGTCGAAGTTCCCTCGTAAATCACTAAGTCCAAGTTCTCTCAATGCTACTTTTTAAAACAGTAAAAACTTTAGCGTAAAGAGCAGGGCGTTGAGGAGGGAACAGCCCCTTTCATATACGGGGGAATTTCTACTCGTTTTAAGTTTTAATGTCGCTCCTTACTTTCAGTTAAAAAAAACTAATTTATCTTATTTAATTTCTGAACGTTTTTTAGTTAATCCATGTTTTGCTTTCATCTCTCCGCAGATGAATAATTATAGCGAAATTTGCATATTTATCTATTTGGCTAAATGGCTTTCCCATAGTTTTAATCGAATAATGTTGAGAAAAAAGGAAGGGGGAGGAGGCCCAGCTGCCCTCCAATTTTTCGGGTACTTAAAAAGGCAAAATTTTTACGAATGTTTTCATTAGTAGAAGATATACGTAACTTACGAATTAGCTTACGTAACGAACTTCTATATTCGTATGTTTTTATTACGTATATGAGAGGGTTCGCCCACTCGTCAATACCTCGCTCTTTGCACTAAAGCTTACATTTTTCCCCTGAATCACAAGGCCGGAGAATAAATAGTTGAAATTACTAAAAATACTTTAGCGTAAAGAGTGAAGTATTAGGGAGAGGTGAACCCCTTATAACCGTAATATTTTCTGTTCTTTTTTTTAATAATGCTAGAAAATGCTGTGCCCCCTTCATGGAAATCTTCTTCCCCCATGACAAATTCCTCCATGGAAATTTCCCCCACATAACCCCCTCTTCCCAACCCCTCCTCCCAACCAAAAAATCACCCTGAAAACGTCTGTAACTTCCAAATAACCATTACTATATGCAAACACTGGTCAAAGTTTGTAACTTGCAGCCTCTCCCACGGGGACTATGGGGGAGTAAGTCGTCCCCAAAGACATAGTTATAAGGTTTTTTCGACTATACTGTAGAACATGGCTATCTCAGAATTTTGATCCGATGACTTTGGGAAAAAATGAGGGTGGGAGGGGGCCTAGGTGCCCTCCAATTTTTTTGGTCACTTTCATTCTTCTTGCTACTTTTAATGATCCAACTGTTACCAAATATTTTCATTGTCCTTAGCACTGTAACTAATCATATTGATTCAAATATTCATTTCATTGTCTCTGCTCTTGGTACTTTCACTAATGGAATCTGTTTAAATCTCATTTAACTGTATTTGTTCTTATTACTTCTACTGGCCAAACCAATTCAAATCCCCTTTCATTTTCATGGTTCTTGGCACATTTACATGTAAAATTTTTTCAAATTGGATTTGATTTTCACTGTTCTTGGGACTTCTATAGATGAAAACCGATAATCCGTTTCAACCCTATTTCATTGCCATTGATCTTCGTACTTCAAAATATCAAACTAATTCAAATACCCATATCACGGTCTCTGCTGTTGGTACTTTCAGTGGTCAAATCCATTCAAGTCCTATTTCATTGTCACTGTTCTTAATACTTTTACTGGTCAAACCTATTCAGATCCCAAATCATTTTCATGGTTCTTGGTATTTTTATAGATCCAATCGTTTAAAATCCCCGTTCTTTTTCAAGGGTTTGGATACTTTTACCAATAAAAGTGATTCAGACCCTATTTCGGTTTCACTTTTATTTGTAGTTTTTACAGATCAAATATAATAAAATCCGCTTTCATTTTCATGGTTCTTGGCATATTTACACATAAAACCGATAAAAACCCCGTTTCATTTTCACTATTCTTGGTACTTTTTCCGGTTAAAACCGATTGAAACTTATTCAATTTTCACAGTTCTTAGTATCTTTATTGGTCAAATGGATTTAATACTTATTTTACTGTCTCTGTTCTTAATACCTTTAGTAGTTAAATCATATCAAATTTAATTCCATTGTCTCTGATCTTGATAAATTTAGAAATCGAACTGACGAAAACCCCCTTTATTTTCGTGGTTCTTCGTTGTTTACTGGTCAAATAAATCCAAATCACCCTTTCATTCTCATTCTTCTTGCTACTTTTGATGATAGATTCAAATGCTCATTTCATTGTCTTTGTTGTTGGTACTTCTAGTGGTCAATTCGATCGAATTCATATTTTCTTGTGTCTGTTTTTGGTAAAATCCTCTTTATTTTGATTGTTCTTGGTATTCTTAATGGTCAAATAGATTCGAATCACCCTTTCATTTTCATTCTTCTTGCTACTTTTAATGATATATTCAAATTCTCATTTCATTCTCTCTGTTGTTGGTGGTCAAATCGAATCCATTCTCATATCTTTGTCACTGTTTTTGATACTTTTATAGATCAAACTGATGAGAACCCTCTTTTATTTTGATTGTTCTTCGCATTTTCACTGATACCTTTATGATCAAGCTGTTGAAAACCTTCTTTTATTTTGATGGTTCTTGGTATTTTTACTGGTTAAATTGATTCAAATCACCGTTAATTTTCATTCTTCTTGCTACTTTTAATGATAGATTAAAATGCTCATTTCATTGTCTCTGTTGTTGGCACTTTTAGTGGACAAATCGATTCAATCTCATTTTCTTGTATCTGTTTTTGATACTTTTATAGATCAAACTGATGAGAACCCTTTTTTTATTTTTATGTTTCTGTGTATTTTTACTAATCAAATTGATTCATATCACCCTTTCATTTTCATTCTTCTTGCTGCTTTTGATGACCAAACTGTTACAAGATCATTTTATCTTCATTGTTCTTAGTACTTTCTCTGATCAAATTGATTCAATATTCATTTCATTGCCTCTGCTGTTGGTACTTTTGGTAGTGAAATCGATTCAAATCTCGTTTTACTGTCTTTGTTCTTAATATTTTTACTAGTCAAACCAATTCAAATCCTGTTTTATTTTCAATTTTCTTAGTACTTATAGATCAAGTAAATTAAATACATGTTTATTACGTATTGAAAAAAGTAAGTTTTATGACTGAAAGTAAGGAGCAACATTAACACTCAAAACGAAAAGAAACTATCCCGTACATAAAGGGTTGCCCTCTCCTCAATGCCTGGCTCTTTGTGCCAAAGCTTTTAACACTTTTTAAAAAGCTTCCTATGGCCCCTTTATCCCTTTATTTTGGCAACTTTATCCAGGGCCTCCACCTCCCACCGCCTTAATACATATCTTAATATTCTCTCCAATTTCCTTATATTCCTCCTATTTTAATATGATTTATTAATCAAATAATTCTTGTACAGGTCCTTCTTCTTCTTCATCAAACATAAGGCATTTTTACTGACATTTCTCGTTGCATTTCTGAATTTTTTCCCTAAGATACCATTAGCGACTTCACAAATTATTTTCCCAAAATTATTCCATCGTCCCCTGCATTGTCAAATTTTATACTCTCCAGTTTAGTATTCAACTTCTCCTGGAAAGCTTCTCTCAAATTCGCATCCTGGAGTCAACCAACGTCATAGCTTCCCTGAAGGTAGCTACTGTTCCTAAATTCTAGCATTAAGTTGACCATAGATACTACTAGATGGTAATCTTTACTTTAAACATCAATAACTGGCACTCGTATTTAATAAGGTTAGCTGTCTTACTATCATTTGAATGCCATGTTAATTATGGGCCCTTTTACGACCAAATACTGTGTTGATTATAACTAGATTGCTATACTTACAAAAATGAAGCACTCTAAAACCATTACCAGTTATTTTCTACTCTAAATTTACATAGGCCAGGATACCATCTATCCCTATTTGTTCCGATCTGTGCATTAAAATCCCCTAATAAAAATGCCATATTTCTACCCGGGACCCTGTCTATTTGTTCTTGTTGCTGTAAATAAAGTTCACCTGAGTCACTACTATCTTCATCTATGTACCTCACCCTTCCTGCCTGAGTAAATAAATTCTATATCACCTAATTTTATGTTTCCTATCTGGAATAAGAATTTCTGAAACTCCTAATAAGTCCAGTTCGAATAATCTGAATTGGCCAGTCAAAATGTTTATGTAATAGTTGTTTTTCTTAACGTCGTAACCTTCAAAGTTGGAATTTTCATTTTTTTTTCAAATCATTGATATTATCCAGGCCATTGGAAAAATAATTGTCCCAGAACCAGTGCAGGAAAGGGACTAACACATCTTTCCAAATTTACACGAAGCACTTAAGCCAGCTTAGAACTGAACAGCAAGAAGTCGATAGGACCTCCAGTTGAATGGAAGCTTCGTGCAATCCTGGGCCCATATTGGTCGAAAAATAGTTTTCCACACTTGGCGATGCGCTTCTATCAACAAAAGTCAAAATCCTGCACAGACCCCCTTAAGCCCATTACCTCCGATTATTTATATATTCATGCCTACAAATATTATGCTACTACGGGGAAACAGCCTATAATAGATAAATTAGCTAAGTAGAGGTTTTCAGCTCAAAATAGCCAACCAAAACAAACGAAACCGAGAAGAATTATCAATTAATCGAAATTCAGTACAAATGCTGTGTCATCTACTAAGCTATAATTTCGTTGAAGCACAACACTCCTCAAGGACCCACTGCAGCGCTGTTAGTAGTCACGGTTCTGGTTAGGAAATTTTGAGAAAGGTCAAACCCGACGCCACTATGAGGCCACACAAGCAGGATTTCCCTATTGGGAATAGGCTTCCCTGTTAGAATGGACTGCTTCTTTAAATGATCTGTTGACCGCTGAAAACTAGACTCTTTGCTGTTTTTCAAAATTAGCAAAAACCAAAACTTTAACAAGTGTGGTTGAAAAACCATAAGGAAAAGTGAAATACACTCCAAAATAGGTAATGAATGATTCCTACCAGAGAAAATGATAACAACTTTTCCTCCTTAATCAATATTTTTTTAATCTGTTTCTAGAAAATCCTAATTTCTGCTCTGTAAATACAAAAAATATAAACTTACTCACAAAAACTGACAACCTGAAGCTAAAAAAGTGGAAAATTGAACAAAAGAGAAAGCACAACACATAAAATAAAATGATTAAAGGAAGGAAAATCGTTTGACTACGTTCGGGTAGTAGCCAAACGTAGGGCATAACTGACAATAATCCCATATTAAAAAATCTCAAAGATCTTTCATTTTTTCTTTAAACAGAGGCTTCGTTTAAATAAAAAGTAATTCCGAAAAGAGAAAAACAAATAACATGAATAAATTAAATAAAGCAGGCTACAAAATAAATAAACTAAGTATTTCTAAAGTACTTCAAAAAATTAATTAAGTATATAAGCCAATAAGTTAGCAAAAAGCTGAAATATAGGCAAAATAACAATATACTATTCAAATATAAGATTGTAAGCCACATCCAGCCAACGAAATCTCAACTTTGAGGAAAATCACCAAAGATTAACAAGAAATGGTGGATCGCCAAGTGCATTATCTAATACGTTAAGAGACTAAAACAAATATTGGTATGAATACGTTACCCATAACTTTATATGACTAAAATTATATGACTATTTGACTAAAATTTATACAAACCAAATAATGACGACAGATAACTGTCTAGCCGTCAACGATACCAGTAAGCTTCTTAAAGAATAATCAAATTCTAGTTATCGCTTTCTTGTGAAGTTCCGAAAACACTCTATTATATGAGGAACAGTCGAGTATGTGTCCGAAGAGAAGACCTTTAGATTTAATTAGTTCTCTCAGAGGTCTCAGTGTCTCTGAAAAATAGGCTTTTGGATTTCTCCAATGCCCTTAAACATATATCCCGAAAAGGGTAATTTATGGGACTCGGCAAAATCATTTTTTTCTTTAAGACGCAGTGAAAACATTAACAGAAAATTATAACATACTAAGAGCCTGAACTTCCAGAAAATATTACTATTAATCTTGAAAAACTTAAAAATAAAGAAAAAAAACAAAATAAAAATATTTGGGCACTTCAAAAAAAACCCTTCTTAAAAAAAAAACTTTACTGAATGCAGTGGGTTTGAGGTCGAGCACTTTTTAACTCGTTATATTAAATCAACTAAATTTTACAAATTCTCTGTCTTACATTGTGGCACATTTCTGAGGTCTAAATATGATGTCCTTTTTGGAGGTCTTTGGCGACCTAATGCAACTGTATCCTGTAAAAAGAGTACAAGTTTTTATCCAGCCTGCCCAATTTATGCCTGCCACATATTTGTGGATACTATTTTCTTTAGTGGATCTGGATTGAAAACATGCGACAAGAGGGTACCACGAAATTTGCTCATATTTTGAACGCTTTATGTACCTGAGTATTGAGTTCCCAGCACTTCGAGCTCCTAATCTCACACATATTTAAAGATGAAAACCTCAACGGTGATTTATTAAAAAAAAAATTTAACGGTGGTTTTGCTATTGTAAAAGCGATTCACATATTAAACAGTCCGTGGTAACGAACTGTAAGTAAGGAGCGACTCAGCCCAATAAAACTGGAACTTTGAATGGAAAACTGGAATGTATAAAGTTCGTTAGCATTAATACTTCCTATCAATTGCTAAAACCCTTAGATGATTTGCCTATGAATTGAATAAAAGGAGGAGGGGCACTCTACTTTAACCTCAAAAGTAGAGTGCTCTTAATGAAGAATCCCACCATCAGATTCTATGTACAAGAAAAGCATACTGTAAAGGTTTCAAGAGCCTATCTACAAAGTTGTGGAATTTTTATTTTTACTAGAAGAAAAATCACCGATGCGCGTTTTACTTTTTCCTCCAGGGTAATCTTATCAAGCCATTGATTCTACAAGAACGCAAGAGAGCTCAATCTAACGGAAATAAAAAATTTCTAGCGACTTTAAGAGAAAATTTTAGTAACCAATATAATTAGAGTGCAACTATCCCCCTTCCACGTCCCTTTTTACCCAGAGATACCCAATTGAAATTTTAAGATAGCCAAGGGATTTGGCATAGTAAAAAGGTCCAGTGACTATGCCTTTGGGGATGGCAAAAACCCCTGTAGTCACCGGAGAAAGGGGTGTAAGCTATGGAATTTGGCTATTGTCAATATTTAGTTTTGTTATTGAAGAATATATGAAATTTTTGGGAAAATTTTCTGGGGGGGGGGGGGTCCGAGAACAGAGTTTTCTGTGGGAATAAATGTATCCAGGAAAAATTTCCAGCGAAAGTTTTGAACAGAGAGGGAGGTAGGGGATGACCTAGCATGATTTTAAACCGTTGGGAAGTTAAAAAGAAAACGTTTTTTAGCTGAAAGTAACGAACAACGTTAAAACTTAAAACGAACAGAAACTATTCAATATATGACAGGGGCTATCCTTTCCTCAACCCTCACTTTTTTGTCACAATTCTTCACGAAAAACTACTCAAACATAAAGACCGTTGAACTTTAATGAGTATAAATCTTTAAATAAGTTTAAGATTTTAGTATACAGAGATAGGGTGGAGAAAAGGGCATCCCCCTCCTGTACCGAATAATTTATGTTCGTCTTAAGGTTTAATGTTGCTCCTTATTTTGAGTTTCAAAAGCTTGTTATTTTTTATATTCAATGTCCTACAAGAGAATAAGTAGAAGTCATTAATAATGCTGTTCTAAAAAAGTTTGATCATAATAACACTAACGCTTTCAAGATAAAGGCACAAGATTTACTACTGCTGCTACTAATACTACTAACAACTCACTGCAACAACAAGCAGCCTTTGGCCAAAACATCTACACAGGCTGCTTCTCCATTTCAATCTATTTACAGTCTCCCTCTTTGGATCCTCCTAAGAAGTTCCAGTACCCTTAAATCCCTCCTTACGACATCCTCCCTGCCCATTCGGTGACGAAATGCTTTTCGTTTTGGCCACAGATGGTTAGCCCATAAAGGGATTCTTCGATAATCAAACGTAATTTATCCACAGAACGTGTCCTAGTACTTTCGACCTTTCTCCTCTTATAGCCCTAGAAAGTGATATTGAACCACAATTTTCACACATCTTATTTTTAGAGAAATTGTCAGACGGACGGGTACCCAAAACATTCCGTAGGCAATTTCTATGTAAAATATCTAACGAATCCTTCTCCGTCTTTTGGAGCGCCAGTGCTTCAGAGCCGTGCTTTACCACTGTCGTAGCTGTATTTACCAATATTCTAATCTTAGTTCAGAGAATTGTCTTCTTATTCTTCCAAATCTTGTCAACAGTGAAAAATATCCTGGACCTTTGCTATTATGAAATAATAAAAAAACGTTTTTAACTGCAAGTAAGGGGCGACATTAAAACTTAAGACGAACAGAAATTATTCCGTATATGAAAGGATTTGTCCACTCCTCAAGGCCTCGCTCTTTACGATAAAGTTTGACTCTTTCTCAAAACTCTGCTTTTTAAAACAATAATAACCTTTGGCGTAAAGAGCGAGACGTTGATAAGGGGACAACCCCTTTTATATACGGAAACATTTTGTTCGGTTTTTTAATGTCGCTCCTTACTTGCAGTTAAAAAACTTGTTTTTTTATTTAATTTCTGAACGTTTTTTAATTAATGCATGTTCTGATTTTGGCTCACCGCACATGAATAATTAAAACAAAATTTGTATATTAATTTTTTGGGATAAATTGCTTTCTCATGTTTTTGGTCGAATGATTTTGAAAAAAAGGAGTGAGGGAGGAGGCCTAGTTGCGCTCTAATTTTTGGTTACTTGGAAAGGCAACTAGAATTTTTTGTTTTTTTTACGAACTTTTTCATTATTAACAAATATATGTAAATTACGAATTAAATTACGTAACAAAATTCTATATTTGAGTATTTTTATTATGTATATAAAGGGGTTCTCCCCCTTGTCAATACCTCGCTCTTTGCAATAAAGCTTCTATTTCGTCCCAATTCGTTAAGAATACCCCTGAATCACAAAGGCCGTAGAATCAATAGTTGAAATTATTAAAAATACTTTAGCGTAAAGAGTGAGGTACTGTGGAGGAGACGAACCCCCTCATATACGCAATAACTTTTGTTCGTTTTAGGTTTTAATGTTGCTCCTTACTTCCGCCTCCCACGACCCCCCTTTAATGTGAAAAAGTCCCCCTGAAAATGTCTGTGTACGTCCCAATAACCATTTCTATATGTAAACAATGGTCAAAGTTTGTAACTTGCAGCCCCTCCGCCGGGGACTGTGGGGGATTAAGTCGTGCCGAAAGACATAATTATTAGGTTTTTCAACTATGATGAACAAAATGGCTACCTCAAATTTTAATCCAGTGACTTTGGGGAAAAAATGAGCATGGGAGGGGGCCTAGGTGCCCTCTAGTTTTTGGTCACTTAAAAAGAGCACTAGAACTTCTAAATTCCGCTAGAATGAGCCCTCTTGCGACAGTCTAGGACCACTGGGTCAATAGAATCACCCCTGGGGAAAAAACAAATAAACACGCATCCGTGATCTGTCTTCTGGGAAAAAATACAAAATTCCACACTTTTCAGTAGGGTTCTCTGATATGCTGAATCTCATGATGTGATTTTCGTTAAGATTCTTTGAATTTTAGGGGATGTTGTTGGGTGGCTCGTAACTTTTGATAGGTAAAACTAAACTTGGTGGAACTCATATTTTTAGAATCAGCGTAAAAATGTAATTCTTTTGTTGTAACTACTGGTATCAAAGTTCCATGTTTTAGAGTTTTGGTTACTATTGAGCCAGGTCGCTTCTTACTACAGTTCGTCACCACGAAGTGTTTAATAGTTTAAAATCTTCACTGCGCTTGTCGTTACTAATAGTGCTACCTAGGTTACTAAAGCTGTCAGTAGTATAGCATTTATAGACGCATCGGTAAGGCCCCTGAGTTTCAGTAAAAAGTGATTCCGCAAACAGAAAAACAAACAACATGATTAAATTAAATAAAAAAAGGCTACAAAATAAATAAACTAAGCACTTCTAAAGTAAATTTCAAAAACTTATTAAGTATATAAGTCAATAAGCTATTGAAAAGCTGAAATATACACAAAATAAAAAAAAATACTAAACAAGTATAAGATTGCTAGGCCACAGTCAGCCAACGAAACCTCTACTTTGAGGAAAATCACCAAAGATTAACAAGAAATGGTGGATCATCCAGATCATTATCTCATACGTTAAGAGACTAAAACAAATACCAGCATGAAATCTGTTACCCATAGCTTCATATAAAACTAAAATTTATGCATACCAAATAATGGATACAAATAACTGTCTAACCGTATACGATACCAGTATGCTTCTTAAAGAATGATTAAATTCTAGTTATCGCATTCATTTGAAGCTCTGGAAACCCTATATTACATGAGGAACAGTTGGATAGGTTTCCACAGAAAAGACCTCTAGATTTAATTAGTTCTCCCAGAGGTCTCAATGTCTCTGAAAAATAGGCTTTGGGATTTCTATAATGCCCTTAGAATATATATTCCGAAAAGGATAATTTATAGGACTCAGCTGCATCTTTTTTCCTCTAAGACGCAGTGAAAGCATTAACAGAAAACGATAACATGTTAAGATCCTGAACTTACAGAAAATATTACTATTAATCTTGTATTTATTAAAGAAAAAAGAAAACAGAACAAAAAATAAATATTTGGCACTCCAAAAAATCCCCTACTTACAAAAAGTTTACCAAATGCAGAGGATTTGAGGTCGGGTATTTTTTAACTCGATATATTAATTTAAATTAATTTTATAAGCTCTCAGTCTTACATGTCTGTATATATGCAACAAACTATCCGGTATCTTTCGGGTACCGAATAATCTGTGTTCGTCTTAAGCTTTAAAGTTGCTTTTAATTTTCAGTTGAAATTGCTTGTTTTTTTTTAATATTTAATGTCCCGTAAGAGAATAAGTACAAGTCAACAATGGTGCTGTTCTAAAAAATTTTGATCCTAATAAGACTGACACTACCAAAATAAAGTCACAAGATTTACTAATAATGTTACTACTAACAAATCACTGCAACACCAAGCCACATAAGGCCAAAACAGCTATACAGGCTGCTCCTCCATCTCAGTCTATTCGAAACCTCCCTCTTTGCATCCTCCCAGGAAGTTTCTGTTAACCCTAAATCTTTCCTTCCATATCGCCTCACCCCATTCGGTGAAGAACGCTTTTAGTTTGGCCTTCGACGGTTGGCCAATAAGGAGGATCTCTAGTAATCAGTCATAATTTATCCGCAGAACGTGTCCTAGCAGTCTCAACCTTTCTCCTGTTATAGCCCTAAAAAGTAAGACTGGACCACAATTTTCACTTGGCATACTTTTTTTTTTTTTTAGAAATTGTCAGTTGGATGGGTCCTCAAGAAATTCCTTAGGCAGTTTCTACGGAAAACATCTAACAAGTCCTCCTCTGTGCTTTGGAGCATCCAAGCTTCAGATCCACGCTTGACCACTGTCATCGCTGAATCTGCTCATATTCTCATCCTGGATCACAGAATCTTTGTACTTTTCCAAATATTTTTCACAGTGAAAAATACTCTGGGCCTTTGCTATTCTGGTATTAAAATCTTCACTGCACTTGTCTTTACTAATAGTACTATTTAGGAAAGTGAAGCTGTCTGTAGTATAGCACTAATAGAAATGCCAGTAAGACTACAGAGGCACTAAAGATTGCCTAAACTAGAGCATTGACCTACCTACTTAATCATGCTACTAGAGATAATTCATCAGCATAATCCAAGGGGCGAATCATTTTCAAATTTATGTCTAGACATGATTAACAAGAAAAGTTGAAATACATGGTATGACAATTCAATTCTATGAATATTTTTTTTTACATTTTGGATTGAATGAACTGGTCTTATCATAAGTTTCGGTAGAGTAAACCAGCAAAGGTATGTTCCCCAATGAATCAGCTGCTGTGAACATTTTTAGAAGGAACCTATGGTCATCCATGCCCGACATCCATGAGGCCCGAAAACCTCTCTTCAACTTTTTGCTCCTCCTTTTTTGTACTTCATAATTTATTGAATTTTAACTTTTTTATTTGCTTTGTTTTTTTTTATTTAATTTATTTTTACCTAAAAATTTTAGGTAAAATTTTAGGTCTCAAAATGACACAAAATATACTTAAAACAAAAATTCACTTTTGGTATTATCGAAATATAAAATAAAGATGATTTTCATATCTTGTGCGATATTACCAAATTTTTGTCTGATATTACCAAATATCTTGCACTGTATTAGCCACCAATCGCCTGATAGAACGAGAATCCTTTATTGCATTATCGACATCTTACGTGGTATTGTCAAGATCAACACACAAAGACAGACACAGAGACAAGAAAAGAGACAGACAACAGCTAGTTGCATGGACACATAAACATAGAGAGAGAGAGAGAGAGAGAGAGAGAGAGAGAGAGAGAGAGAGAGAGAGAGAGAGAGAGAGAGAGAGAGAGAGAGAAAGAGAGAGAGAGAGAGAGAGAGAGAGAGAGAAACACAAACTAACACACAAAATCAGATAAAACGGACAGACATGGAGACAAGTAAACACCCACTGAAACACACAGGCACAGAGAGAGAGAGATAGACATAAACTTATGAAAACACTCAGAGTCAGAAACACAAACACAAAAAGAGACAAGCAAACATCTGCTCAGTCACACAGGCACAGAGAGTGAGAGAGAAAAGAATAAATACAAAACACAGACTCAGATGTACAAAAACAAAAAGACAGACACGGACACAAGCAAACACCCGCTCAGTCACACAGGCCGCTGAATAATGACGGAATGCCGCTGAAGTCTGTTGAATTGATGAAGGCATACTATGACGTATCAGTGAGCCAAGTCTATGGCGAAGAAACCGAAGAATTTCTGGTTGAGTTCAGAGTAAAACAAGGGTGTGCCCCCTCTCCGACTCTGTTCAATTATTGCATCGATTCGGTGCTTGAAAGTGCTCTATCGTCTTATCCAGGAGCGCAGATTGGACAGAATCTCTCACTGACTGACCTCGATTATGCGGATGATGTTGGCCTCCTGTCAGACCCTGTAGAAGCCCAAAACATACTTGACAGCGTTGTGGCCTGGGCAGACCTGATCGGCTTGAAATTCAGCACAGAGAAATTCATGGCTATGAACCACAACACAGGACCATTCTCACTAACTGTCAACCAACTTCAGCTGAAAAAAGTCAACCGTTTCACATACCTAGGCTCCCAGCTTTGTTCTGACGGATCTTCCGACGCCGATATCAAACAGAGAATACAGAAAGCGCAGACAGTCTTTGCCTCCCTTCGAAAACCCTTATGGAATCGCCGCAAAATCAGTGTCCGAACGAAAGTTCGAACTTACATGGCATTAGTCCGCACCGTTTTCCTTTACGGATGCGAAATATGGTCGGTAAAACTACAGCATGAGAATGCACTTAAGGTGTTTGAGCATACTTGTCTGAGAAGAATTCTGAGATGTTGTGCTCACTATTGAAGAACGCCGTTTGAAATGGTTGGGCCATGTGTTACGGAAACCGCCAGAGTACCTGCCTCGCCAATTAATTCTAGTTGAGCCTATTAACTACTGGAAGAAACGCC